>NC_091126.1:3260000-3557500 GCF_040183065.1 Periplaneta americana
TCACCAATTTTGTAAGTAACATGAATTAACATGAGCAAAATTACTTGATTATGTTACATTAAAGGAGTTGTAATAAATAAAAGAAAGGACAAAACAAAAAATCCACTACGGAGATTCGAAGCATGCTGTGGAGGCAGCCCAAATCAGCGCCTTGTGTTATGGAGCTAACTAAAGCGGCGCACGGAGGTTTACGGTAGTGAACTGCGCGCTCACCCGAAGGGACTTAGAAAATTTTCGTTGCTCAAGAGACCGGCCACTTTCATTTTGACCAAGTGTACGTTCTCCTTAAAATGTACAAATCTTTGTAACTACGTATGTTTACAAGCTTCTCTGTGAGGTTTATATCTTTCCTTCTGCGTTATACAACAATAATATATCTCGTCATTACGATTTTTTAACTACACTCAACCACTTTGAGTCACCTATTAAAGTACGTAACTCAGAAAGTTGGTAGTATAAACTCAATTATGAGTGCTAATGTTTAATAATATCGAATAGTGACTTGTTACTCGTCCGTTATGTCATCTAGAATTGTTGTTGCTCAAGGATCAAAGGTCAGTTCCAGCCTGAGTGAGAGATAAGGATGCTTATTAATACACATGCGAATTAGAACTCGGAATTGTCGAGTGATGAGTAACAACTCAACATTATTAATATCTCCCAATGTTTCATAGCATACTTTGCCCCTGAGTTTTAGTAATGATCATAAATTCTTTCAAAACGACGAAAAATTTTAATACATGTACAAAGGATGAAGAAATATGCAAAATCACTTCACTTTTAGCATCCATTTCACAGTTTTAAAATAATTATGGGGTTCTTACTTTATTTTACAGCCATGCCATTATAAATGAGAAAGTGGAAGCAGAAGTTAAAAGATACAGGGTAGTGTGGTGAATACAAGGAAAAGCAAAAACTATCTAGACCAGGGCTGGGCATTGGGAGCAGAACCAATCTCTAAACGGGGACGCTTAATATTCATCCGTCACTGAATCAGCGCTGCGCGGTATTCGGTGGGGAAGAAAGGGGATGAAGAGAAATCATATGGCTCCCCGTGAGAGAGTAGAATCCGCTCTTGCTGCCCAGCCCTGATCTAGACCTATTAAAAAGTTAAGGGAAAATTAAGAACTAGCAAAACTGAGTGGCAGAAAAAGGAATGCAATTAAACAAGAACAAAGAAAGAAAGCAAAGGAGTGAGTTTCAAGACATACAGAATGATTCAAAACTTACGTTACAGAAGAATATGGTAAATAGAGGGTACTAAAACATTTTTCATTCATCAATGTGTGTCCTATCTCGCACCAATTCAACGTTGCACTTGTGACTGTTTGCCACATCGTGATTGTTATTGCTATGCACATTGATTTGTCATTGTCTGTTGTTTGTAGGTACATTTAAAGAAAGCTCAGTTAGCAGAGAGTCAACTTTAAAAAAATGGAGCGTTACGGCCTGAGATAACTATCCGACGTGCATTTGGTTTTTGCATCAAAGTGCAATGATACCCCAGCTTGCAAGTTGTTTTTTTTTTTCACTGATGAAGCAACTTTCACATGGAATGATATTTTTAACACAGACAACCAGCACACTTGGGAGGAGATAAATCCATATTCCATTGCAGTCAGATCTCATCAGGTGCGATTTAGTGTCAATGTGTGGTGTGGCATCATTAACGACACACTATTCGGTCCAGATATCATGCCAAATTGCTTAAGAGAAGAAAATTACAGGGACTTTTTTAAAACATCCTTGCCCATTTTATTGGAAGGGATACCGCTTGCAGTATGCGTCAGGACATGACAGAGCTCCTGCGCACTTCAGTCTTGCAGCTGATGGCAACAAGATCCTGTACCATGGCCAGTAATATCACCAGTCTTAATCTGGTGGGAACGTCTGAAGACCTTAGTGTAGACCATGTCGATCTTCTTCCATGGATTGTTGATGCCTGTAACACCATACATACTGTACTACACCTGGCATATTTGAACAGGTGTGACAATCAATGCTCTGACGATGCCAGTATTATTTACAAGAAAGTTAGCGTCAGTTCGAAGCTCTTCTGTAATGCACAAGTTGTCAAGCATCATTATCTGTTATTTTTCATTGAAAGCTTAGTCATCAAAGAGTAAAGCCACTGGCCCTTGAATGACTGACTACCAACCACAACAATGAAACAAGTGCAGCACCACACTGGTGTGAGATAGGACACACAAATGTTTGTTTAGTACCCTCTTATCTACTTATTCTTCTGAAACGTAAGTTTTGAATCACCCTGTAGAGCACTAAAAAAGAAAAGGATGGTATTTCAGAATCAAATATTTTCAGTAGCATACGAAAATTCTTGTTCACTTGAAAAAGCTACTGCGTTTGCATGACAGGCATTACCAAAATCGCCAAGGAAAGGACACTTGTACCTAACAAGAAAATAAAAAATTTCAATCCCTTGTAGGAAATTGGAGACCTCAAAAGCAGCAAAAAAAAAAAAAAAAAATAGGTCTACCAATTCACTGGCACTGAATTCAGAGACCATTAAAGAAGTCAAACAAGTTTATGAATGTGATTATATTATTGGACAGGCATCTGAAATGATAAAGACGTGGAGGCAGTCAAAGATGGTGATGGTTCTAAGTGTAAACTTCAAGTTCGGTGATTTTTCAATCAATTGGAGAGACCCAGTCAATGTTTGGTGTAGAGAATGTACATATTAAGAGAGGAAAATGCAAATTCTAATAACTAATGTTAAGTTTGCCAATAAAATGCCACACAATGTGTGCCTATGCCATTGACATGGTAGATTCTCCTTATCATTCCCCAAGTACATCTCTAATATTTTGCTTTAGTTTTTCACATACTTACTTACTTACAAATGGCTTTTAAGGAACCCGAAGGTTCATTGCCGCTCTCACATAAGCCCCCCATCGGTCCCTATCCTGTGCAAGATTAATCCAGTCTCTATCATCACACCCCACCTCCCTCAAATCCATTTTAATATTATCCTCCCATCTACGTCTCGGCCTCCCTAAAGGTCTTTTTCCCTCCGGTCTCCCAACTAACACTCTATATGCATTTCTGGATTCGCCCATATGTGCTACATGCCCTGCCCATCTCAAACGTCTGGATTTTAAGTTCCTAATTATGTTAGGTGAAGAATACAATGCGTGCAGTTCTGTGTTGTGTAACTTTCTCCATTCTCCTGTAACTTCATCCCGCTTAGCCCCAAATATTTTCCTAAGCACCTTATTCTCAGAGACCCTTAATCTCTGTTCCTCTCTCAGAGTGAGAGTCCAAGTTTCACAACCATACAGAAGAACCGGTAATATAACTGTTTTATAAATTCTAACTTTCAGATTTTTTGACAGCAGACTGGATGATAAGAGCTTCTCAACCGAATAATAACACGCATTTCCCATATTTATTCTGCGTTTAATTTCCTCCCGAGTGTCATTTATATTTGTTACTGTTGCTCCAAGATATTTGAATTTTTCCACCTCTTCGAAGGATAAATCTCCAATTTTTATATTTCAATTTCGTACAATATTCTGGTCACGAGACATAATCATATACTTTGTCTTTTCAGGATTTACTTCCAAACCGATCGCTTTACTTGCTTCAAGTAACATTTCCGTGTTTTCCCTAATCGTTTGTGTATTTCCTCCTAACATATTCACGTCATCTGCATAGACAAGAAGCTGATGTAACCTGTTCAATTCCAAACCCTGCCTGTTATCCTGAACTTTCCTAATGGCATATTCTAGAGCGAAGTTAAAAAGTAACGGTGATAGTGCATCTCCCTACTTTAGCCCGCAGTGAATTGGAAAAGCATCAGATAGAAACTGACCTATACGGACTCTGCTGTATGTTTCACTGAGACACATTTTAATTAATCGAACTAGTTTCTTGGGAATACCAAATTCAGTAAGAATATCATATAATACTTCCCTCTTAACCGAGTCATATGCCTTTTTGAAATCTATGACTAACTGATGTACTGTACCCTTATACTCCCATTTTTTCTCCATTATCTGTCGAATACAAAAAATCTGATCAATAGTCGATCTATTACGCCAAAAACCGCACTGATGATCCCCAATAATTTCATCTACGTACGGAGTTAATCTTCTCTAAAGAATATTGGACAAAATTTTGTACGACGTCAACAAAAGTGATATTCCTCGAAAGTTACCACAGTTGGTTTTGTCCCCCTTTTCAAAAATATGTACAATTATGGACTCCTTCCATTGTTCTGGTACAATTTCCTTTTCCCAAATAGCAAGTACAAGTTTATAAATTTCGCTATATAATACACTTCCACCCTCTTGTATTAATTCTGCTGGAATTTGATCGATACCTGGAGACTTGTACTTTTTCAGATTTTCTATCGCAATTTCGACTTCTGAAAGCGTGGGTTCGGGTATAAATGGCTCAGCAGTTTGTATTTCAATTTCGTCCTGATCATTTCTATTTGGCCTATGTGCATTTAGTAGTTGCGCAAAATAGTTTTTCCATCTGTTTAGGATTGATGGAGAGTCTGCAAGCAAGTGACCATTCTCATCCTTGATCACGTTTACCCTTGGCTGATATCCGTTCTTAAATTCCTTTATACCCTTATATAAATCTCAAATGTTTTTATTGTTACTATTTGTTTCTACCTCATTCAGTTTTTTCTTCAAGTAACCTCTCTTTGTATTCCTAAGTGTACGACTTGCTTCCCGTCTTTCATTGAAATAATTATCTCTCTTCTCCTCAACTGGATCCTGTAAGAATTTCAATTTTGCCTGTTTCCTTCTTTCTACTACCATGCAACAATCTTCATCAAACCATGGTTTCTTTTTCTTAGTTTCATAATAACCTATGCTCTGCTCAGCTGCAATTTTGATACTATCTCTGATATTTTCCCACACGCTATTAACATCTAATTCTTTCTCAACTTCGTCGGAACTTTCTAAAGTGGCAAACCTATTCGAAATTTCGACCTGATAATTTTGCTTAGCTTCCTCGTCCTTTAATTTCAAAATATTGAATTCAGTAATGTTGACTTGTTGCTCTACTCGCTTGGCTACTGATAATCTTTCTCTTAATTCTCCAATCGCCAAATAATGGTCAGAATTGCAGTCTGCACCCCTGAAAGTTCGAATATCTACTATACTGGTATGTCTCCATTTATCTATCAAGATGTGATCTATTTGGTTGTGTGTCAATCCATCTGGAGAAGTCCAAGTATATTTATGTATATCCTTATGGGGGAATGTTGTACTTTTGACAATTAAATTTTTCGATGTGGCAAAGTTGACTAATCTAACTCCATTGTCACTACTAATTGCGTGTAGGCTCTCTTTTCCAATAGTTGGTCTAAAAATATCATATACGGTGCTTATAATATAAAATGTCATTATTTTAGGTTGTCTTTATTTTTGTTTTGTATTCTTTAATATTTATTCCTCTTATCCCATTGAAAATGTTGAATAAATAACTGGAAATGTTCACGTTTCACAGGTTTTAATATTATCCCCAAGTCTACCTTAACTCGGTTACTAGTCAAAATAGTTTAAAAAATAATATGCTAGACGGTGCTATGTCAGTACAAGAAAGATCTGATTCTTTGTATATATCCAAGATGGTTGCAAGCTGTGTAAAATAGAAACTGTGTTCTTTAACAAGCTTGAAATCCAAAATTGTGGTGAGTATTTTAATTCAATCTCAACTCTCTTACAAATACTATTTACTTATAATTAACTACAATTGCATAATTGTTATGCAGTGTTGTTAGAATGGAGTTACCTTTGAAAACAGACCATATTAATTTGATTTCAGCAATAGTCTCTTTGTAGTACTGTACATAATTTTATGAACATATTTCTCAACTCTGTTACTCAGTACTAAATCTTGTTCTATAAATTGTTCTGAAGTTCCAGTTATATAACAGTGAAGTATGATTTCACTGTCCCGAGCCGTGGCATCGCAGTCTAAGGCATCCTGCCTAGGACTTGCATTATGGAATGCGCGCTGGTTCGAGTCCTCATGGGGGAAGAAATTTTCTCATGAAATTTCGGCCAGTGTATGGGGTATGATAGGTAGGGGACCTACGATAGGTAGGGAAATCCGGTTGCGAATGCCAGCTATAACAGCTGGGGGGATCATCGTGCTAACCACACGGTACCTCCATTCTGGTTGGATGATCGTCCACCTCTACTTCGACATGTGGGCGTGAGGCCAGCAGCCGGCTGGTCGGTCTAGGCCCTTCATGGGCTGTAGCGCCACAGATTATTATTATGATTTCACTAAAAGTATGAATCATGACTTCCCTAAAAGCCTAAAATAGACTTTGATTTTTGGGAAAAAGTAAGTGTTTAGAACAAATAGTTTTAAAAGGCAAACTGAGTTATATACAGTAATTTTGGTTAAAGAATGAGATACATTTATTCAAATTCAACTGTTTTATGAAACTATACATGCCTTCATCAATTAGGTGATTTAAAAACAATATTAAAGTAAGGTAACAGAGTTTAGGGAAACGCTCTCACCGATGAAAAGAAACATTCCTTATAAACACAGATTTATGAAATTGCAGACCTGAGCAGCACGAGTTTAGTTATTATTATGTAAGATGATTACTATAGTCCCGTCGCTCTAATTTCCGGCAGCCAATTGCGTTGCAGGTTGGCTACATTTAAACGTGTGCATCTTGTGATTCGCTTATGAAGACGTTATTCATTTTTTCAGGCTCGATAAATACTTAATATAATCGCCCGCCATTTTGGCTCTTCCATTGGCGTTTGCAGAAAGCACACGAAGATGTTATTTGCCGCTCAGTTATTTGCTGAATTACAGTGCGTTTGATTTATTATCATGGAAGCTACGACATGATAATGTTTAACGGTGTGGCAAATAGATTCCTCGTATGGTAGCTCGGGAAGGAAAGAACAAAAATGGCGAACGATACTACCTACCTAGAATTTATAGAGCTTTCATTTCCTAAGACGTAAGCAAAGAGGCGGAGTCACGCCGGAAATAACAGCGTCGCGACTATAGGGTCAGGATTTATATGCACGAAAAAAGTCTGATATACGCAAAAACATGCAAAATCAATTTATTTAACATATCAAGTATCGGTAACAATTATAAAAGTTCCAGATACAACACTATGTGCATGTGCAGTGCTTGTAGTTAGGCAATATGGGAACACATGTTTAAACCTTCTTGCCTACATACAAGGCGATTCTCGACTAAGAGTCAGCCCATATTTTATTTCTAGTAGTGTACATTTGAAATGAATTATTAGAGAAAAAAAGACTGTTTCCAAGAAAATAAAATTTAACATATTCAATTTTATTAATTCACATTTGTATAAATTTCTTTCTCATTTCCAGTTGACATTATAACCTTTGCATTAACTATCAAAATAAAAATTATAATATTTAAATAAATAGATACATGTTTTGCACAAAAATCGCAGAGCAGTCATTCTGTCTGTCCTCAAGCCTTTTTTATTTGTTACCCATTGCTTCAGGGTGCTCTGGAATGATGATTTTGTAGGTGGCATCACGAATTCACACAAACCACACAGAATTGTCCTTGGACTGATGTTAAGCTTTCTCTCTCATGTGAGTATAACTGTATCTTAACTGAGAACAAACGTCTATGTTATGTTTCGCGCATATTGAGAAAAATGGCATTGTAGTTGATTGTCGTCGGCAGAGTGGATACGCTACAATAGACCTTTGTTTGTTTAGAGAAAATATTATACTGAAAAAAAAATTCAAAATTTGCTTATCTGGTGATTTGTGCAACAAAATCCTGAAAATATGCTACAATATATGCAAAATAGACTATTATATGCAGAAACACCCAAAATATGCAATATTAACTCTGCATATTCGTAATCACAGATGTTCAAAACGTAGGCCTATATAAAACTGTTTTTGCTTGACTTTCAAAGATCCTGTAAATATATGAAGCCTGGCCCTAATAATTACAGACAAAAATGTATTTCGTGAAAGTTTTCATTTCTTGTAAATGGTAAAATGTGTAAGTTATTTGAAAATGGCCCATATATTATATTTAGTTAAAATATGAATACAATCAGCAGTAACTGACACTTTGTAGCATTAGTGACCATGGACAGAACCTAAGATATATTACTCCTGAATTTAGCTTTGCTTGTTATGCATAAACATCCTTATTTTCTATTGACATACTCTGCATATCCTGGAACAAGTTATCTTAATCTGAACATATCGTCAGCATACAAGTTTTGAGACAAAGTTAAAGATTTTTTCATATTTATTTACTCAATATCTTTTGTTAGAGTAAAGGTAGAAAACTGAAATTTTTTAATGTTCTAGTTCTGAATTGACTCTCCCAGTGAAAAAAAAGTTATCTGCTATTATGTTCCTCGTGTTAACTGTTTTATGAGAAAATGGATTGTGATTTGTGACTTAGTAGCTAAAAATGAGAAATCCTCCATAGCCAGTTTATTTCAGAACTTAAAGGAGCAGTCCGCGATAAAATTAAGTTGGCTTTAATCAAAAACGTTTTTCAATCTAAGTAGAATGTAATTTACTGCATGTCAATGCGAGGCATGGTTCTTGAGTTACTGACTCCGCACAAATACTTATGACATCACAGCCACTGAACTGGTGTGATTGTGTAGTAGGCCGAGAACATCCCGAGTGCAGTTCTTTCTATTAAATAATCTTCTCGCGCCGTAATACACGTGAACAGAATTTCGGACTTAGTTGTGATTGAGTGAAGTTATATTTTGCTTTTCATTTAATCATAAAACAGCACATACCAACGTTGTGGTTTTATGTAGGGCATATTTTCTTTTATATGAACGACTTTGAACTACAGTAGACTAAACAGAAGAAATTGTATCGTAATACAGTTTAAAATGCCGTGGTGTTGTGATTTTTCGTGTTCAGAGGGAAGAACAAAAGCAGAACATGGAGAAGGGGTATCATTTCATGTATTTCCAAGCAAAGAAAAGTCACCGCAAATATTTAAAACATGGGCGAAGAAAATCAACAGAAAAGATTTTACACCATCGAAAACTGCTGTTGTGTGTTCTAATCATTTCCATGAAATTAATTTTGAAGAATCGTGTCTATTAAAAAGACGTTTAATGAAAGACAATAGAACTTCTTTGAAAATGAAGAAAACTGCTGTCCCTTATTTTTGAAAGGAGAATCTCCCCAAGACAGTTCTAATACTAAGCGCTCCTCTGCTTATAAATGAAAAAAGGTCGTCGAAGAAGTAATAGCAAGTTGCACTGATGCACCTATAGCTGAAAATATTGACGTATGTGTAGTTCTCGATGAGGCTGAAAATTCACAGAAACCTAATATAAACAAAGCTGTGCAGTGTGAGATAGGGTGAGAGACGCTAAGAAATGTGTGTGGTGAATCAGATGTGAGTGAGCCATAAACTGACTTTGACAGATCTTTTCAAATAGAAGAAGAAACTTCAAATTCTAATTCATCAGGTATAAGGTACAAATTGTTTGAAAATTTTTCAAAAACTTTACAACTATATTTCATCGGCAAGACAACATTTTATAAAATAATTTCAAAATTAGTAGAACCAACAGTAGGTGTAGTTATTTTCACATTCATGAACAACTTATCAATTCCCTAAAAGATAAAAACGTGTGAATCGCGGTGATTTGACTCACCCTGGTTACAGTGCAAAATATGTGACTTACAGTGTAATGGACCTCGATTCAGATAATCTTATAGACTTCATAGTTCTGCAAAAGGGCCTAATTGTAGGCAATCTTGAAAAAGCAGCATGCGAAAAAGTTCTAGATCGCCTAAAAGAAAAAATGAACATTACCCTCTCTGTCGGACCGCAATAAAGGAATTAGGAAATTCATAAGGACCAAATATGAATGGTGGACCATCAATTTGACATTTGGTACATTGCAAAAAGCTTATCTAAAAACCTTGAAGCCGCTGCAAAAACATATGAGTAAATACAAATGTGGAAAGACAGCATCATAAATCACTCCTGGTGGTTATGTACTACATGAAGGTGATTCTGATGACTTAGAAGACAGATTCATTGCTGTATTAAATCATGTTTGTAATATACACGAACAGAGACATATAAAAAGTGTGCACACATTCACCCATATAATAGCGAGAGGGAATGGATCGAACCTGGACCCAACGATTACAATGCTCTGAAAAATGTTGTATGCAACCCTGCCCTTTAAAAGACTTAAAGCAGACTAATCAGTTTTGTCACACCAGCAAACTTGAATCATATCATAACGAGAGTTTGGTTTACATTCCTAAGAGAAAACACTTTCCATATGATGGAATAGTAACAAGAACTATGATTGCGATAGTGGGCCATAATTACAACGTGAAAAGAGATGTAACTGGCTCCAGACTCCAGTACCCTAAAGTCACTAAACGATGGATGGAAAAGAAAACATACAGCAGGAAGGAAAACGCGTGGAGAGAAGATATACAGAGAAATGTGTTGGAAGTAGTTCGTGGTTATCCACTACTGCAATTCGATGATGCACATGTTTTAGATTTCTCTCAAACAAGCCCCGGTGCCTAAACCGTGTGACTCAACAACTATGGTGCAATAGAATAATATAAACCTTGTACTAATTTATTGCTGACGTGAGATAAACACGTCTGTAGTCCCTTCATAACGAATATTTCACGTCTCAACATACATTCACTCACTCAGTGAAGACGTTGACTTAGGTTATAATTGATCAAAATATTAAACCTTTTCAGTTTGAACCATTATCAGACCCAAGTCGTTCTAATCACAGAATGGAACAGAATGCATTGTACACGGGATTTAAAGTGGGATAGAGTTTGGGTAAGTTATTATTATTATTATTATTATTATTATTATTATTATTATTATTATTACTACTATTACAGTATATGCATGTGATAGGTCCTAAGTGAGTTAATAATAACTGACTGTAACATGAATTTGTATTTACTCGGTCTACACTATATGTCAAACGGAACTGTACAATGCAGTCTTATGAAGCGATCAGTGGTTTTGACGTCAGAGCTTGCAGTAAGACCTTTAATATTTCACAAACTAAAAGGCGTAGAGAGATGAGACAAACGCCGTTAATCTAAGGATTACTTAGGTAAACATCCTATAATATAATCAAAATTTCGAATTTTATCACGGACTGCTCCTTTAATGGACTTCACCAATCGATAGAGCAGAAATAATACTGTATAGTGGTATAAATAAGTCAGAATCACCAAAATTTGTATGCTGATGATATTTTTGTATGACAGGCACATCATGTCAATACAGCATGTGTGCATGTACACGTATGTAATTCCTTTTGATCATGCTCATTTTTCACTGATTCTTGCACATATATATATATATATATATATATATATATATATATATATATATATATCAGGACATTATAGGTACTTCATCATAAAATAGTGAGCAAAAGTCACTAACTTACAGGATTCACTATCATAAAATAAGTCCTTTATACATATGTAATATTATGTAAATTTACTGGAGAAACTAGCGCATGGGAATTTCAGTTTATTTTTGAAGTGAAAATCGTCGAATTTATAAGCAATACTTTTGAAAGGGAAGAGTTTCAGGGTACGTAAATAGGCCTATCAAGGGGAGAAGGGTATTAGTTTGATCCACATCAAAATAATAACTTTTACTTTATTTCATTCATTCATAATGTTCTGCCCAAGGGCATGTCTTTCACTGCAAACCCAGCATTCTCCAGTCTTTCCTATTTTCTGCCTTCCTCGTCATCTCCTCATATGATCCACATAGGCCTATCTTAATTTCGTCTATCAGCTGATATCT
The DNA here is from genome assembly GCF_040183065.1 of Periplaneta americana. NCBI lineage: Eukaryota > Metazoa > Arthropoda > Insecta > Blattodea > Blattidae > Periplaneta > Periplaneta americana. Next base: position 3,271,836 of record NC_091126.1, read on the forward strand.
TCTTCTGCCCTGAACTCTTCTCCTGTTCACCATTCCCCATTCCTTCCAGTGCATCCTTCAGTAGGCACTTTCTTCGTGTTGTAATTTTTGTCCAGGGAAAATACTAGTCTTTTACGAAGGTTCTGTAATTCTGGAGGACGCCCATTCCACGATTTTAGAACTTTTTTTTTTACAAATGACGATTTTATGCTCAACTTTCGAAAGCTAATACAAAAAAATTTCGGAAACGCATACTTTCGACTTTAACCTAACAAAACCTATCACAACTTAAACCAAACTAAACTAAACTAAGCTAGTGATCATTTATAGTGTCAGCGAAATGTGTTCTATAGTGACAGTGAAATGTGTTACATGGTGTCAGTGCAGTGAGTGAGATTGAGAGTGTAGTGAAAGTAGTGAAAGGGTATCAGTACCAATGTGCAATTTATGTATGCCCTATATATATTTATATTTATGCTGTAATGAAAAACTATTTTCACTTATTAATTAGGTTATTTTAACTATATATAAAATTGAGTACCGGGTCTTTCCCGGGGGTAAAAGGCGGTCAGAGCATGGTGCCGACCACACCACCTCATTCTAGTGCCGAGGTTATGGAAAGCATGGGGCTCTACCTCCATGCCCCCAAAGTGCCTTCATGGCATGTGACGGGGATACCTTTACCCTTTTTATTATTATTAATTGTAATTATTGTGTGTAATTAAGTTACTACTGCCACCAAGTGTTTGCCTACTTGCAGTGTAAATAAATAAATACATACACAACCTAACCAATCTAAACTACTCCAATCACCATCAAGCAATAAACATCGCCTACCAACAACCATAACTACGTAAAACTTAAAAAATCTACAACGTGTAAAACCATAGCCCCCCCACAACAATCTACGCATATAAATGATGGAAATTTAAAATGGAATAATTATACATGCTCAAAACTTCTAAAAACTATGGAGAGACTTTCCTTCAGAATTAATAATAATAATCCCTTTTAAAATCAATGATTTTCTCTTCCAAAATCACCTCAAATTCCCATATGCTAACGTCTACAAAATGGTAAAATTTCCGAAGATATCACTTGGTTTGGGTGGACTTGTTTGTGCAAAACCCCGGATCCCTCAAATGGAATTACATTTACAGGGCACTCAATTACCTATATGCATGAGCAAATTTAATCTAGCCGAGCAATGTTAATGGAAAATTACCTGTAAAATATAACAAAGTTCATTTTGGGCAACATTCCTCAAAATGTTACTACGCGACTTATTTGTAACTTTGGTTCATTTGTAGGTTAAACAAAGTTATTTTGGTGCACTTGGATAATTCTGTACAAAAACGTTATCAAAGTAAAAAAAAAATTGTCAGTGGAAAATGTCTAAATTGAATGCACTGCTATTCGTATAAACATATGCAAGATCCAGGGGTAAATTTCTTCGAAGGCTCGTGGGATGAATTCATATGTTAGCAATGCTGTAACAAACGACTGGAAAGAATGCATTTCAAGTCATTCAGTTGCAGACATGGCGTGTGAGGTTGTCTGAGTATGTAGCCAGGAAGAAGTAAGACGAAGTAGATTTTCAGTCCCAAATTGGTGACACCCCTCGATTTTTCTATTGTCGGTACGTATAACCCGACTAGAAGCCAAATAGGTAAATAAATTATGCCTACCTTCGGTAGCGCTCTTGTACAAAAATACCTGCACTTGTAACCTGTGAAACAATTTGTCCTTTACAAGTCAGCAAACAGAATTTTTCTGCGAGTAGTTGTAATTTCAGCTTACATTTCTTTACAAAATTCCATAATGGAAATAGTATACAAAAAGAGAGTTAATTAGTTTTGCATGGAATCAGAAAGAGAATCGTCAGATAAGCTGTCAACAATATCTACACTAATTACAGTTGGTGCAGGCACAGCTGAAAGAGCTTCTGGAGACAGCGATGAATAAGAGGGTGAAGGAGAAGGTGTGCGCGAGCCTGACGACACAGTTACCGCACTCATGGGAGAAGCCAGTCCAGCCTTGGAAGGACCTGCCTCAATACTGAAAGTTGGTGATGGGGAACCCTCGTAACCTATGTCCCTCGATGAGGATGACAACGTAATCGTTGAAGGTGTACCAGGGGGAGAAGTAACAGCTGAACGAGTCACAGTCTCAAATGTTTCTGATGACATTTGTCCACTCTTTGACGATGTATGTCTAGTCCGTGATGCTGGTCCTTGCTTTGTAGATGAAGATCCTGGTTTCGGTGAAGATTCAATAGCAATTGAGGAGGAGTCTTTTTGACGTGTGGTAAGTGACGATTCCGATTTTGGTTCTTTGAATTGTTGCGAATATGAGAGTATTTCATCGTCGGAAATGAGTGATAAATCTGGTGACAATGGCGCTTTGGAGTCTTTTTGTTTAATAATTTCTTCTATATCTCCAAGTTTGCATTTTCGTGGAACAATTTCTCGAAGGAAACAAAGTTCCTCCCTTGTTTGCACTAATTCTGACACATGATTGTACTCGAGAGCTTTAGCATTATTACTTTCTTTATATGCTTCTTCAACCATATATTTAATAAACAGTTCTGTAGCTTTTGTCACCAGGAACACAGATTCTTGAGATACATTTTCAACATCTGGTGAACTCTTCATAATAGTCTTCACACGAGAAAGCGATAACTCATTAGGGCGCCTCTTAAACTTATCTTCCATACTCCCACTTCAGTAATGCGATTAATTGCACTCAGTCAATATCGGATTACCTACTATTCACAACACGCCTAAAGAACATCTACACTGCGCGGCTATATGTTTTTCTTCTATCGTTAGTAGTGTTGCCACGTTGCTGTAACCAAAAATCCCTAATTCCTTATAAAATATCCTTCAAACAAAAAATCCCTACAGAAATTATTTTCATGTAACATAGTGTAAATAATCAGTGTTTCATCTAATACATAGTAATAAAATGTATTTTACCTTGTATATTGAAGATTCTCCTCAGGCCCAACTATACTAAAAGCCAGGTTATGAACCGACTAAACCGGAAGCAACGTTCTGTTGGTCTCTTTCTGAGCTCTGTTGCCACATAGTGGGGCGAGATTCAAAGCGTGTTCAGCGTTTGTCACCGATATGTTTAAAATAACTACTGTGTATAGTTCTCGATAACACTATCTACAATATTAGTAATTAAAATTACTGTTTTTTAAGAAAGCACGAGCTAATGACGCTGGTACGAAATGCGACTCGTAATGCACGTGGTACTGCAAATGAACTGGCTACACTGTCTCCGTGATTCCGTTGCCAGATTTTCGTTAGCAGACGACATTTTCACACGAGGTCCAATGAAAAGCTCCGTTCTCGTTCTCCCCTCCCGCCCCCACACTCAACGTGTCATCACTGCACAGGCTACCCCTCTAACCCGCACTTTCCTCGCGCCATTGCAACTACTTCCTGTTTCGTCGGTTCATAACCTGGCTTTTAGTATAGTCTCTTGAAGATCCTCCTCATCTATATCGGGCTAAGATCAACGAGTTAGAAACCTCTTCTAGTCCCTATTTAGGCCGGTTACACACTATACCGAGAAATGTGTAATGTGAAATGTGTGCCGAGAAATGCGTTTAATCGAAAGCATTGGTTTAAATGGAACGTCACACACTACAACGAGTTTCTCGCTCACTTCGCGCGAGGTAAACACATTTCTCGCTCTGATCGCTAGCCCAGCGAATTTTTCAAGACACATTCGACCTCTGTCAACGATTACAATTACACACAGATATCGGGAAAACATTTTTCAGCTGTTTTAAATGCAGAAGACTTAGCAAAATTGTTCTAATATGTCAGATCGGCCATTGAAATTTTTTGGTGTCATACAAATAAGTATGATACACGAGACGATAACTATAATAATTCTAAATTGAAGACCTCTCCGGTAAAAGGAATGTAACATCAAATTATTAAAATATGTGATGTAGGTAGGAAAAGAAATTTTAATGCATTTATTTATAACAAATCATTGAACTCAATGGCTGAATAAATTTTTATCCCTGTTTAATGAAATGACTGTGATAGTCATGAAATATGCTCCTGAAATAATTTTCCTTTCTATTGAAACATGAATTTACAGTTTTGTTCGTTATGTCCTTATTCCGGGGAGGTCTTCAAATAAAAGAAGAAATAAGGAAGCAGATAACCGATTTAATCAGACATTAATTAGGTTAGGTTTCTAATTTGCAATGCCAATCAACATAATATTGGCTATGAATGAAATTATGACTTCATGATCACATAATACTTAACAAAGAAAAGATATGATTTTATATTAGATATTACTGTATGTACAGTATTACTTGCTAGTCAACACGATAATTTATTAAGGATTCAGTTTTCTTCATTGTACTCGTGATTCAGGGGTTTCATTATTGGACTGAAGAGAATGCTGTTCCTGGTAATGAAAAAGTGAACACTATCATTCCGTTTCGCGATAAAGTGAAATACAATTTCCTCCATCCCGTTTAATATAGTGAGGGAATAATGGTATTTCTCCAGAAAAATTACACCAAAGAAAGGCACAATTTTCTTTCGTTTCACTGACTTCTGCAAGTTGTATAATGTGGTAAAAACATAGTTTTGGTTTGCAGCCACAAATATTTTACTTTCAGGATAAAAAAATCTTTTGATACTTGTGTATTCTAATACGATGTTGTAGCCCACACTTGTTAAAATTATACAAATTTGATTCTTCTGTATTTAATACATTGTTGTAGCCCTCCCCTCACTTGTTACAAATATAACACTCGTTAGGTCCAAGATGCAATACTATGAAAACTGGTCATTTCCCTAGTAATTAGTGCAGGAACTATTGCGTCTTATGTTGATAATATTGGAAAATATTTTATATAATTGGGTGTTAAGAAAGAAGCTCTATCACCTCCTATATTATGACCACATTGTCATAGTTTTACTGAAGGCCGTGAAAAAAATTGAAAACGTATAGTTCCAGAGCCACTGTCGCATTAAAGAGTCTATCAAATACACTTATTGCAGTTTTATGCAATATAAATATTTTTCTTTTCATGGTAATGGAGTAACAAACGTCCCAAAGAAAATAAGTTATATTTCATTAATTCATGTTTTGCATCACGAAATTATGTAAACTGCTTACCTTTTTAGTATTTTTAAACTGTTCGTTCTTGGTTTGGTCCACTGCTATATTTTTATTAAGAAATTGGATGATTTATAAGGTTCAAACTATAGGCTACAACATAATAAACATAAAAAAACACAATTATTTGTATATTAACATTTTATTTATATTATGCTGTGAATATGAATATCTCATTTATTGTACAATGAACTGCATTTACGATACTGTACCATTTGTATAGAGTCCGAGGATTAGGAAGAGCTGTATCAAATTCTTTAACAAAGTTATATGTGTTAGGAGAAAGAAAATTAATTGTTACCGATAGGTAGGGCTATGTTTTTATCACACTGTTTCTTTTGCTTTTTACCATTAACCTTTCATATGTCTCTTGAGAAGAGATACAAAAGTCTTTGAAATGGAACGTGACATATCACAAAACTCGTATTCACACAAGATTTTCTGTTTCACAGTTTCCAACACATCTTTCAAGTCACCCACTGATTTCACCACTCGCCATTTATACTGTTGCAATGTCTTATTCTCTTTTTGTACACAAAACTATCCTTTCCTTATTCTTCGATAGAACCCGAATTTCATTTTCAGTATCACCTTCCAATGACATAACGGAGGTCCCAACTTCGTCTACAACTGTCACAGTAGAGAGAGGGAGAGAAAGATTTCGGCAAACTTCAGTTTTACTCTTCTTCTTTCCTGAAAATAATAATTCATATAACATAACGAGCCTACTTTATACACAATAGCGAATAAATATACCAATATTATTCTATCAGTGTAATGCTCATATAATTAACCTTTGGTTCTTCAGGGTGCAAATATATACAGCACGGCCCCCTTTCTGATACATATAGGCTATGATGAGGTCGTGCGATCCATATCCTCCTCCCTGAAGTGACTGGAACAAATTGTGCTGCGACAACACGAGGTGTCCGAATAGCTTCAACCTCAGGATCCTTTCGAAAGCTGTAACACAAGTTAAATTTAAATATTAATGAACTACAGACGACAACAACTCCGGATATTTACGTATATAATGTCATTACTCTCTCATGCATACCTATGATAAGTTATTCCAGGTAAGTTCTTGGACTCCTTATTTCCTCTGCCATACAGCACACAGGATCGACATATTTAAATTTATCAAAATATTACTAAAAAAACTGTCCATGACTACACCATGAAAATACAATGATAGGTTAAATTAAGATGGCTACCGCGCGACACTGGCAACTATTTTCTATTCTGTACTCTTTGGTTCGATTACACATTTCTCGGAGCTGTGTGTGGACCAAGCCCCTACAGTCTCGGCTGCGCGAAACGAGGAAACCGGGGCAAATTGAACGCTGCGCTTGCCGCCATGATGTTGGAGAGCAGACGCATAATAGCAGAACGTAGATCACGCAATTTAACGCTGTGATGATCTAAAATTGACAGATTATGGCCATTTTCGACGTTTAACGTAAAATTAGGACGAAATAAACATATTCAAAGTTTCGTTGATATGCGTTAGAACATTAAAGAAAAGAAAATACGTACGCAGCAATTTGTAGAAAACATACTCATACATCCATAAATAGGCCTACACAATACACATTATAGATTGTATAATTTTACGTTAATCAGCAAATTGTTAGGTTTCAGAGAATCGAAAATTATATTAACATACATTAGTCTTAGGTCACAAGACATAAATGTATGCACCTTGATTACACAAGTTCTTATTATAATCAAATTCTTAAGTGAAGTAAATATGTGATTATCAGTATAGACCTGTTGTTAAGTTTTAGAGAATCGAAAATTATATTACCGGTACTTGTAGACCACAGGACATAGGTAATCTGGCAAAATATAATGTGCGAAGGTGGCCAAATTACATTGAATTCATTCTTCAATTTAATAAACGGAATGCTATCAATTATAAAACGTACTGGTACCTAATACATTGCAAACAATAGGTAACGTGAAGACCTAAAAACTAAACAATTACTTTATGCAAGATAAAAAAACCACATAGACCTACTTTTTTGTGTGTGGATTTTTTACATATTGTATTGTTATTTTAAATAAATAAAATAGATATATTATCATTGCTTGCGGAGTGATGGTACATCATTTTTACGCACATATGTAATATCAGTAAGATGCCATTCCTTGCTTTTGTTAATAAAATATATCCGGCAAAATGTAAAGGAGTTATTTATAGGTGAACTCTGAATCATAAGTTCACAAAGAAGGCTTAGCTATTTATTTATTTATTTATTTATTAGCTGTATATTTATTTATCCATATATGGATCTTGAATGAAAGTTTATTATCTTGCAGATAAATTCATCTACATAATAAAAACAAAAAGTTATCTTTCCACTAATGTTTTAACATTTGATGTGTAAGTCTAAATACAGTAATTCACTCAGTGGGATTTCTCTACAGTCTGATATACCTGTACTATCAACTAAGTATTCTTTATTGTCGTAAACTACTGATTGATTTTTAATGATATTGATATTGTAACAACAGAGATAATATTATATCGTACCTATTGCAAATGACTTGGAAAATTAAACAGGGATGGTATTATCGCCGCGCTCTCATGGTTAACATTCGGCAGGTCTTTGAAATTTAATTGTATTATTGTTTTAAATTTCTTTGTCGCCGCTCCATTCACTCGCCTCAATTTCAATAATGCAACCAATAAGCTGCTTCCATTATTAAATGAAACTTACTTGTCTAATCCACGTGGACTAAAAACGAGGATACAATGTCTTGTGCTGAGGACGAACATTAAGGTATGTGATTAAAAATTAATATTAAAGAGTTATTATTAAGAGTTAAAAAAGCCAACGTACTCGTACATGAAATAATAATAATAATAATAATAATAATAATAATAATAATAATAATAATAATAATAATAATAATAATAATAACCATTTAACAATATAACAAAATTATGTTTTAAAAGCACACCGCACGTTATTGTAGATGCCGACATGTTAAGCATGAGTCCGCGGCGATAATATGTCATCTTTCAAAATTATATTGCCATTACTTTCACACTGTTCACTAAAAACACCCGAGACAAAACAAAGGACAAGTATGACAATCGTGTTTACCGCTCTATTTCTACCAGTAGCATGGCGGCGTAAACATGCGCAGACAGGTTTCAATTTTGGACAGCACACCAGCGCTCTGTGTGAGTCTAGTATACTATATAACGTCTTTGGTGTGGACAATGCTGTCTCGCCTCGCTCGCACATTTCTCGGCACACATTTCACATTACACATCTCTCGGTATAGTGTGTAACCGGCCTTACACTTGCTACACAGTCTACTATATACAGTCGCGAAGCTTGAGGTGATTTTTTGAAAATCTCGTGATAAAGCGCTCCAAGCGGTTAGCAACTAGAAACAATAGATTGTCCACGGTTGACTTTGGACTGTGTCGTATTTCCATCGAGTGATAGCTCGTTGCGAATTTCACATTGATGCTTGTGAAATGTTCGTTATTGGTTGTAATGAAAATGTTCATGGCTAAAATACAATAATTGGAATAATAATATTTTACTAGAGACGTAGAAAAATTAAGTTTATTTTAATGAAATTCATTGATCACGTTTTATTTTCAATTCTGGTGGGATTATTATTGCTTAGGCCTACTTTTTTTTTCAAAGGATATCTTTTTAATTATAGCTGTTAATTTTGTTGTTATTTTTATTTGTTACTTTACTAGAGACGTAGAAAAAGTCTGTTACAATAAAATTTATTGATCACGATTTATTTCCAATTCTGGTGTGATTATTATTGCTTAACCTCATCCCACTTTGTTAACTACGTAAGCCTACACTACAAGTGCCGGTACACGTAAGTTACTCCATTAATTCATATTTCCATTATTATTGTTGTAAAGGGAAATGAAAAAATAGTATTTATTGGTTTCATAGTTAATTATCGCTATAATCTTGAATGAGTGAAGCGATTATAGTAAATTTCAGTTCGTTTTGCACAAACAAAAATAATATTAACCTATTTCTTGCAGGTATCTTCCAGTTTATGGTGGAATTTAATATACTTCATTAAAATAATAAATTAACTTTATGCATTTAATATTTCAATAATGGAAGGAAGGTGTTAATTTTTCCAAAAGAACACAACGAAAGTGTAACATATTTTGTCGTCTACTATACTAAAGGCCAGGTTATGAACCGACTAAACCGGAAGCAACGTTCTGTTGGTCTCTTTCTGAGCTCTGTTGCCACATAGTGGGGCGAGATTCAAAGCGTGTTCAGCGCAAGCCCCTACAGTCTCGGCTGCGCGGAACGAGGAAACCGGGCAAATTGAACGCTGCGCTTGCCGCCATGATGATGGAGAGCAGACGCATCATAGCAGTACGTAAATCGCGCAATTTAACGCTGTGATGATCTAAAATTGACAGATTATGTCCATTTTCGACGTTTAACGTAAAATTAGGACGAAAAAAATATATTCAAAGTTTCATTGATATGGGTCAGAGCATTAAAGGAAAGAAAATACGTACGCAGCAATTGATAGAAAACATGCTCATACATTCATAAATAGGTCTACGCAATACACATTATAGAATGTATAATTTTACTTTAATCAGCATATTCTTAGGTTTCAGAGAATGGAAAATTATATTAACATACATTACTCTTAGATCACAAGACGTAAATACATGCACCTTGATTACACAAGTTCTTATTATAATCAAATTCTTAAATGAAATAAATATGTGATGTTGTTAAGTTTTTAGAGAATCGAAAATTATATTACCGGTACTTTTAGACCACAGGACATAAGTAACCACGCAAAATGTAATGCACAAAGGTAGCAAAATTACATCGCATTTATAAATAATTCTTCAATTAATAAAGGGAATGCTATCAATTATAAAAAATAGCCTACATGTATCTAATACATTGCAAATAATAGGTAACATGAGGACCTAAAAATTAAACATAATCACATTATGTAAAGAAACATACTTTTTATGAGTGGATTTCTTTACATGATATATTGTTATTTTAAATAAATATATATCATTGCTTGCGGAGTGATAGTACGTAATTTTATGCACATATGTTATATCAATAAGATGATATTCCTTGCTTTTTTAATAACATATATCCGGCAAAATATAAACGGATTATTTGTATGTGAACTATATGCATTTATAACCCCCCCCAGTGAAAAATAATGCACTAGGAATATCTGCAAAAACAAAACAACAACAAAAATTGCTGTGCAAATGACAGCATAGACCTCTCACAAATATAAAGTAATTTTAAATAAGCACTTTAACCCAATTTGAAAAGCCAACATACCCCTTGATTCTTGAAAGGGGGGGGTAGGTAAATGCTGCGGCAGATGATGACTTAAAAATTGACACATTATAATGTAAGATATTATAATAGGCCTTCATATAAGTTAGGTAACTATTTACATTTATAACTACAATGAAAGATAATATTGGGAATGCCTGCAAAACAAATTCATGTGCAATTGACAATATAGATACCCCCCCCCCAAAAAAAACATTTTAAATAAAAAGATAACAACACAGGGCTACCTCTAAATTCTTGCAAGGATGGTTTCTAAGAGATGCTGCCAGATGACGTAGAGATTAACAATTACATTACGATTTAATTTACGTTATAATACTCATAGCTTTTTATTTACATTTACAATCCGAATGAAAAATAGATCTGGGAACTCCTGAAAAGAGTGGAATAAATAAAAACTACATAGAAAAAATGAACGGTAACTAAGAAGTAACACAAAAAATGCACATGATAATATAGTTACATACCTATCGATTCATGAAGAGGATGGATTTTGTTAGATGCTGCCTGACAATTGTTCTATGTAAATTAACGTTGTAAGATCTTGCTGTGTGATGGCATCTAATTTTAGTGTACATTTCAACTGTTAAAGATACAATTCTTACGATGTGATTGTCAGGAAACTCGTTTTCTAATACATGTTACTGCAGTTCAGGGAATATTTCATTTAGGCCTATGTTTATCTGTTCTAGAATAGTTCTCTTTACCTTTAGACCTACAGGACCTTTAAGTGGCATGCCATTTTTTTTTCCTTTAACAACTGTCTAATGCAACATTCACATAATCTACAAATTTTTACGATGTCTGCTGATGGAATTGCCAAACCCCCATTGTCTTTTCTTAATAAAAACGCTATGTGTTTGAGGGATTTGTTGCTATACAGTGATTCCTCACATTGATGACAATGCTGTTTCTACATGCGCAGACAGGTTTCAATTTTGGACAGCACACCAGCGCTCCGTCTGAGTCTAGTATACTATATAACGTCTTTGGTTCAGCGTTTGTCACCGATATGTTTAAAATAACTACTGTATATAGTTCTCGATAACACTATCCACAATATTAGTAATTAAAATTACTGTTTTTAAGAAAGCATGAGCTAATGACGCTGGTACGAAATGCGACTCGTAATGCACGTGGTACTGCAAATAAACTGGCTACACTGTCTCCGTGATTCCGTTGCCAGATTTTCGTTAGCAGACGACATTTTCACGCGAGGTCCAATGAAAAGCTCCGTTCTTGTTCTCCCCTCCATCCCCCACACTCAACTTGTCATCACTGCACAGGCTACCCCTCTAACCCGCACTTTCCTCTCGCCCTTGCAACTACTTCCTGTTTCGTCGGTTCATAACCTGGCTTTTAGTATAGGAGAGAGATCTGCGATAATGAGGCGATAGTAGCGATCCTAGTGGTGGGCAACTACCCATGTTTGCATTTTCAATACATATTGAGCTTCGCGACTGTAGTAGACTGTGCTCGCTATTTGTCGCGCAACATCAAGCGCTTTCTGTCGGCTATATGTAGCATCACCGTTTACACTTGGCAGATTTTTCGTCCACAAGTCGACGTAAGTTGTCGAGCAACGTCCTATATCAAGCGCTTTCTGTCTGCTAAATGTAGTATCACCGTTCACTCTTGGCAGATTTCTCGTCTGCTACTCTAGGCTAGTTGTTGAGCTCGAGCAGCATGTGAGTGATGTGGTGAGCCTTTTAAATGAACAGAATGGATTTTAACAATTAGAAATATAGCTGTTTTAGCTTCTGCAGCTTCAAGCGTTTCGTTAGCTTGCACTAATGAGAAGCAAAAAAAAAAAAAAAGAACAAAACAAAAAAAAAAAACAAACAAAAACAAAAAACAAACAAAGAGAGACTGGAAAAGGAAATGGATATCCAGAAGGCATGAGAAAGGGTTATTCAAGGCTCTGATTATTCCATGTTCTCAGTAAAGATTTTAAACTGGAACAAAATTGTCCAATAGATATGTATTGTATTAAAATGAATTGAAAGTTTAATTTTTTTTCTTGGATATTGACTCCTGATGTTCTTTATTTTTGTTTTAATGTCGGAGGGAATAGTATTGGGACGAACAGATTCCAAATTTTTACAAATAAACTCCAGTACATTTTCCCTCCGAATCCTATTGTTAAAGTCCTTATTTCTGATGTCATATAAACACATTCCTCGTAAAGCTCGATTAATTTCATTGCTTGGTTTTTGTTCCACTCTGACATGATGCTACAAAGCGCGCGGAAACAGAGAAACAGCTGATTAAGTTGTCTGCTACTGCTTTTCCGAACCATGTTCGGGTCCTGTCGCGTGAAATCGGCTGGCCAACCTACGGAAATGTCGCTCAGAAATAGAAACAGCTTCTACCGTTATCGAGCCCCTACCACGCCGTAGCGGAGAAGTGAGAAATATGTTCCCAAACTGAAGCAGCCGAAAGCCGCCATTTGTTGGTAGAAAACGCGCGGGATTTCGAAACCGCTATTTGAATACGCGTTGTATTGCGTATCCCAAAACTAAATGGTTTTATTTACAAGAACAAAACTTCCTTTGCGATTTACCTTTAATACCGTGTTTCTACTACCAGCAGAGTTGCTACGTTTTCTGCGAGAGAAATCGGGATATCAGAAGCTGACTTAAGACATTAGACTGATCATCACTTTATAGTTGTTTTCTGCAAAGTAGTGTTCGCGTGCTTATAATGTAATACTCGCCTCCTTGAGGAACGCTAAAATACGAAGGACACACAATAGAGTGAATACTACAGGCTAATCGTTTTCTCTTTTATTAACCACGAATATGTTTTAACCATTCGCTACTAAATTAAATTTTCTTTATCGGAACCGGTATTGCAACAGTATATCTGACGATGAACCCATGTTTAAACATAGTTCACTAAACTATACAACGCAGGAATTGTATGTGTCTGTTATTAGTGTAAAATGCCATATCAAAACGCTATCCTTTTTTTTTTTTTTTTTTCCCCCCACTCAACACACCTAAAATATACAATGGTGATTAATTGCGAGAGCAGCAACTAAGTACCTAAAAGGATTAATTAACAAAGATGTAGAACTAGCGGAACTATTATCTTGCGAGTAGAGTTGCCTTACGGCAATCAGTTGGATTACCTCACAGACTTACTAAATTTCCGCGGGTTACCTCTATGTTTACAATGCTAAATTTGAATAAATAAAAATATGGGATAATAGGAAATGCAGACTATCTTGTTTAAATAACGTTGTAGGCTGTTATCGCTCAAATCGTGATTTTTTATCAATCTCGACTCGCTTTATCGGGATTCAATTAGGCTGTCAGGCTTGCATCATTTTCATAGGAACTCTGAATTTGAATATTCATAACCACGGTTAATACAAGAATTAATGTTTACTTTTTGCCGTAGGTTAAACTGCTGTATGAAATTAAAAGAAGCAGCAGCAGCAGCAGCAGTAGTAGTGGTGGTGGTAGTAGTGGTAGTGGTGGTGGTAGTAGTGGCAGTAGTAGTAGTAGTAGTAGCAGCAGTATACGAAACTGTGTCATTAATCCGTAACTAAGACAAGAGTCACTTTCAATCATTCAAATTGAATAATTAACGTTTTCTAATTTATACAGTTTCTGTACCTTCAAATTCAGCGAATAATTATTCATGTATGCACTGAAACATCAACTGTTTGAAGAAAATGAAGGATATGAAGTGGATGAAGAACAGTAGCAATGTATATTGTAATAACGTAGTTTCAAGGTAGCAACTATCTTCGAAATGAGTTGAAAACACTGAGTGACTCATTGTAGGGTAGAAATTCTCTCTTCGGATTGCACCTATTTACTTTCGGTTAAGGGAATCTCTACTCAGAGGAATCCTGAAGCACAAACAGTCATATAAGTATAATAGTTTGTCTTCTGTAACATAATTCAGGGCAAAAATCATAGTAGAAATTAAAGATTAACTAATAAATGAAATGTAACATTCCTTCCTTCTTTATCTTTACATCCCTGTGCATTGCTGCAAGTGAAAAACAGCACACGAACGAACCATACTTATTCAGCTCACCCAAACAAATGGCCGGCCGTCGGCTGTTCACTTTGGGAGCATAACACTTGCGCCAGTGAGCGGTCTAGCAGTTATTTAGTAAGTCTATGCTTCTACCCAGCAGATGTCGAAAGGGAAAGAAAGAAATCCGTACTGCGCATGCGTCCGCGCTATAAGTCGAACGACATTAAGCTAGTGTAAATAGGGCTAACACATAAATTGTATCCCCGTCAGTGTAACACCTGGAAATCCGTCAAAATAAAGATCCACTCATTATATCTATATACAAATAAAAGAAAACCAAATTTTAACACAACTTACTTACCAATTATGATTAAAATAATAATTCGTCAACCTTTGACTTGATTACAAGGAAATCTGAAACAGCGGATTCTTCAACAAGATATCATAGTCTACTATATACAGTCGCGAAGCTTGAGGTGACTTTTTGAAAATCTCGTGATAAAGCGCTTCAAGCGGTTAGCAACTAGAAACAATAGACTGTCCACGCTTGACTTTGGACTGTGTCGTATTTCCATCGAGTGATAGCTCGTTGCGAATTTCACATTGATGCTTGTGAAATGTTCGTTATTGGTTGTAATGAAAATGTTCATGGCTAAAATACAATAATTGGAATAATAATATTTTACTAGAGACGTAGAAAAATTAAGTTTATTTTAATGAAATTTATTGATCACGTTTTATTTTCAATTCTGGTGGGATTATTATTGCTTAGGCCTACTTTTTTTTCAAAGGATATCTTTTTAATTATAGCTGTTAATTTTGTTGTTATTTTTATTTGTTACTTTACTAGAGACGTAGAAAAAGTCTGTTACAATAAAATTTATTGATCACGATTTATTTCCAATTCTGGTGTGATTATTATTGCTTAACCTCATCCCACTTTGTTAACTACGTAAGCCTACACTACAAGTGCCGGTACACGTAAGTTACTCCATTAATTCTTATTTCCATTATTATTGTTGTAAAGGGAAATGAAAAAAAACATAGTATTTATTGGTTTCGTGGTTAATTATCGCTATAATCTTGAATGAGTGAAGCGATTATAATAAATTTCAGTTCGTTTTGCACAAAAAAATAATATTAACCTATTTCTTGCAGGTGTCTTCGAGTTTATGGTGGAATTTAATATACTTCATTAAAATAATAAATTAACTTTATGCATTTAATATTTCAATAATGGAAAGAAGGTGTTAATTTTTCCAAAAGAACACAACGAAAGTGTAATATATTTTGTCGTCTACTAGAGGAGAGATATCTCGGACTGCAATTTAAATTACTGCACACCCCTTTACCATTTTCTTAGAAAAAAATGTTGTTACAAACAATTCACAGAGTTTATACACCACGTCCACGCAAGACTGTAGCTATTAATTGTATATAAATTAATGATGTTATACAATTCTAATGCACTATGTAAAACAAGGTGTCTATCTTTGGGACATAATAATAGTAATAGCAACAATAACTATGTTTGTATTATGGATTTTGCTATTGTTGAGTATTTGATGACAGGTATATAGTTTGTAACCATAAGTAATTTTGTTTTTTTTTTACTATCGCAAACCAACTATATAATAGGTGTTTTATTTGTAACTAAGCCAATTCTGTGCATTATCTCATTAATATTGCTTAAAATTATGTATAAAATCACAAATTAATGTAATAATCTTGCAATTTCTCTACACCTTCGATTATAATTTCTAATTTTATTTCATTTTGTTTTAACTAAAAGTAATTATTGCATAACGTATTTAGTATTGTTTACTGTCTCTTAATTAGTGTATTTATATTGTAACTATGATTCACACCTACTATTAATTCTTTAAAATTGTGTATTATCACTACATAATGTATTTCACATGTAACAAACTACAACCCTAATATACCAAAGGTAAAATAGGGTTTCAATATTTAGATAACAATAATAATACTAGGAGAGAGATCTGCGATGATGAGGCGATAGTAGCGTTCCTAATGGTGGGCAACTACCTATGTTTGCATTTTTACTGCATATTGAGCTTCGCGACTGTATATAGTAGACTGTGAAGGTATGGCCACAGTCTAATATATACAGTCACGCAGCTCAATACTTACTAAATATGCAAACATAGATAGTTGCTCATAACCAGGATCGCTACTATCGCCTCTTCACAGACTCTTTCACTAGCAGACGATAAAATGTATTGTACTTTCGATATCGTGTTCTTTTGAAAAAATTAACACCTTCTTCCACTATTGAAATATGAAATACATAAGGTTTATATATTATATTCTATAAACTCACCTTCCTGGATCTTTCGGACGAAAGATAACTCTGACTTCTTTTTCTTACAATTTATAGTGCTGCAAACGTCTCCTTGTCGCATAGTATTATTGAAATTATTGTATTTTAGCTATTTATAGTTATTATACCCGTAATGAACATTTCACAGTTTACACAACTTTTCACAACAATGCGAAATTCGGCACAGTCAATGCCTTTTCGATCCAAACCGTACCTTAATGTACCATATGTTCGAGTTTTCTATTTCAGTGTATGGAACTCAGTGAAATATTATAAACTTTATTGCGTATCATTGCTAAGTTTTATTTAGTGTAATGTATCCATAAGTTTCGTTTACTTCTTGTTGCATAATATGTTGCAGAAATAATTACAAAACTGTGTTATTTTAATGTGTTAACATAATCTGTTCGAATCAACATTTCAAGTTTAGAATTGAAGCTATTTTGAGGTTTAATAAAGAAGAATTTATATTGTCATTTTAATTCAGCACATCTAGCCTACCTTCCTCAATTGTAGATAGAAAATTTACCATACCACTCCTGTGAAATTAGTGTACATACGATTATGTTACTTCGTCTCTTAGGTAGTAGATAAATACAGTAATTCAGTACTCTATTGTAATATTAAAATACAGACAAATTGAATGTCCGGGGTTTCATACATGACATTATGTTTATACCTATAATTTCCATATGATATAACATCAACGAGTTGCATAATATACATATGGGCTATTCTATATGAAATCGATCAGTAAAAATCCTCGCATTTTTTTATACTCTAATTTTTTCCCTATTTATACAAGGTGCTGAGGAGAGTGCATCTGCAAAAATATCCTACTATCGAAGGTCGAACGGTTTGCGTATTGTTGAGCGACAAATTTAGCGTATTTTATAAAAACAAGCATCTTTCAGCGCTCAGAACTCTGGAACCATTAACTGCGGAACATTGAACGGGAGCTCATTTTGAAGCGGACATTTAGTAGGTTATGTTAAGAAGTAAGCGTTATTCTTATTGTATACAGAGAGACAGATAATCTGATTTTACTTACTTTTAGGCGTTTTGCCAATGTGTAAAAATTCGTAAAAATATATTGAGAAAAAACCTTGCATTATTAAGAGGGATTCGGCATTGTTTGCTTAGTGGTACGGCAATAAGTTTCGAGGGTATTAAATAAATTATTTTCACACGCCTAGACTTGAACGGCGCAGTACCGCACGCTCTGGCCGAGAGCTGAAGTGCGAGCGTTGGGAGGAGGTGTCGTGCCAGCCTCTGAGACAACGGCGTGACATGTTTAGTCTCCAGTACGCGAGCAAAAGTAGCCAAGTTGCATGTGCATTTTATAAGTGCAAGTGTTGTGACCCAATATTTTTCAAGTTTATATTTATTATTATAAGTTATTCGTTAAGGCACATTTGTGAAACCATTATGGTAAGATAAAGTATTTCAAAACAATATTGATCAAATTATTGAGTTAAATGCGTGTCTTTCGTGAGCGCTTTCGTAATATAAACATTTTCCATATTGTAACAAAATTTATTTCACAGCAGTAGCGGCTCGTGAGATTTGATGTTGGGGGTTCACATATTGAATATCGGTACTCATAAATAAGTTACGACATTAATATATAGCATTATTTTTTTCGTGTACTTGAACTCGTTTTCAGAAAAAAATAAACATAAAATCAAACTGTAAGAATCAAATATTCACCTAACCCAGTAATTCGGAAGAGGATGGTGTTGCTGTTGAAAATATGTTGATCACTCCCTCGTTGAAATCCACACATTCCGTAATCATGGATTTTTCAATGGATAGCATTGCTAAGGCCGTTAGACGTTCTTCCTCCATCGTACTTCGAAGAAACGTTTTCACCCACTAATGTAGAAAAACATCTTTCTGCTTCCGCGGTAGACAAAGGTACTGTTGCTATTATTTTCAGGCGCTTCGACACTTCACTGAATGACACTACCACCTTATTTTCGATGAGGAATTGCAAAAGATCGACACCGGACACATTTCTGAAGTCATTTCTCATGTAGATTACTTGCAACTCAGATTTAAGTTCTTATAATTTAAGAAGTGGGTAAGTTTCTATTACAGATTTCAGATTTTTCTCGGGGAACATTTTGTTATAATTTGGAAAGTGTTTCGAGTCAAAAAGATTTGCTGCCAACATGTGATTTGTAACGCAGATGTGAAATTGATTAAACCTCTAAAGATCCCCGGGTTTGATGATGATGATGATGATGATGATGTTTTTTTATCATGTCTTCGTAGTGCTAATTCAAATGCACCACAAAAAATGAAACAATCGATAATTTTCAATAACACATATCGATTTTTTCTCACCACGTCATTATGTCTTTCAATATTTCTCCTGAACGCAGTGTCTTGTTGTTCCCTGATATCTGTTTGTTGCATTCTTATGAACCACATATTCTTCGTGTTTTTTAATTTTTTAAGCCAGATGACTTAAATCACACACTCCTGTTTTAACCCAATTAGGCTAGCATCACTTTCTTCAGCAAAGAGCAAACACAGGAAACAGAACAATTTATTTGTAACTTCACATCCACAGATCCAGTTATTTCTTTCATAAATTTGAGGCCTGAACAATCTACGAAATGATTTACCCCTTACATGATCGATCCTGAGAAATTGATAAAAGTGAAAGTGGTCCTCCCAGAGCCTTTATTTCAAGTTTATTTTCTAATGGAAGAGTTGAAAAGTTGGTTGTCTGGAGAACATTAACACTATTTTCCGCCATTACAAATCACAAGTTTCATTATAGGCCTAGTTAAAAACGCATAACGTCCTTACGTAAAACGTATAACGCTATTTTCCACCATTACAAAGCACACGTTTTAATATTGCTAGAAACACAGTTTCTTACGTAAAACGTATTTACAATAACATTGGTTTCATTATCAGTATCGGTAGGTATACTTATACAGAAGTTCGCGCCGCGGAAACACAATGTTGTAACTGCCTCAGTGCTTCGCTAAAAAAATTTCTTACAAATTCATGAGCTAGTCCTCCCCCACACTCATCCCTTCTAAAGTGCTAACAGAACCTGTTCTATTTAGGCAGCTTTGAAGCAAGCTGTATAGCCCTTTTGCTTTAGAGAGAGAAGTATGAATGACAGACGAGGGTAGTGTGAGTGACAGAGTTGGAGCCACAAATTTCGTTGGCGACAACAGCGTTTTTTCTTAACACACTTTTCCCCTACTTCTTAGCGTGTTCCCACTGCCGCAGGCTGTTTTAAAAGGTCTAGCTGGTTCACGTCTGAGCATGAAACCCCAGATGGAACTATTTCGCCCGACTTTACTGGCTATAACTCACTTATGCTCTAACCAAAAGAAGCCGAAGATCCAGCAGTTTCTTTCTATAGTTACTCTTAATTATGAAGAGAATGAGTGGCTTTAAGAGACAGGGGGTTCAGTGAACCAGTGAACCTAAAGACGAGCCGCGCCTGTTTCACAGGAGGACAAATCTTACTCAGGTGACCGCTACTTCAATCTCCGTCAACTTACGCGTCACAAAAGGGTCAATGTTCAAGGGCTTCTGAAAGTATCCCGTTCGACTGCAGAAAAATTTGGCGTACCTGAAAAGTACCAAAACATAATTCGATTATGTACATATTGCAGATTGAAAGTAAATAAATCACATTCTTTAGATAACGCAGTTCAATCAAGAGAAGTCATAGAAGAAAATGTTCAGCCAACTTGCAGTGTTCAAGTTGAGAGTAGTGGTAATAACAGCAACAGTAATAATGAAGAATCAGATAAGAGTGAAACGGAATGTGTTGACAAGGCAACCCTCACTACTTTAAACGAGACACTCACTGTGATTGGCGTAAAAAGAAGAAAATATACCAGAAAAATTATCCCCAAACTAAAGTAAAACATATTCTTCTGCAGAAGGGGGCGTGGAAGTTCTCTGCAAGAAATAGCAACATTTGATTAGTAAATGTTTGGATGCAGTCTTCTTCCTTTTGTCATTTTACTCCTGTGTTTATGAAAACCTGTGATAAAGCTAGCACAGCCATGCGCTGCTAGACGACACTTCTCGTGTTTATGTCTACTGGCATTGCTTCCCTCGGCTATCTCCCGCCTCACAATCAGCTGGTTAGTTCACGCGCGTACTATTTATTTTCTTTATTTGCTATTTTCAATACTTTCTTATCAACGTACCACCAGTAAAAAATATGTGATTATTTGTACTTTCAATGCGGAATCTAACCATATATTAAAAAAAAAAAAATTTTTCGTTGGCAAAGGCGTCTTAATGAGGAAACACCTAAATTTCTCCATTTCTATTATAAGTAAGAAAATCTGTTTATATGTCAATATAAACTTTAATTTCTCAGCATCAAAATAAACCATGATTTTGATCATTGGGTGAAAGGGTTTCGGAGCTACAACAGTTTAAATTTGCTAATTTTATGAAAAAATACGATAAATTTAAATATTTTAAATTTAAACACTACAAAGTTCTGATGCCTCAAACTTTGCACAAAGCATTGTATCACTGTTGTCTACGGACAGAAAAAGTTTCATTGTATTTAAAAATTGCTGGGTCAATTTTCTCTATATTTCGGTCAATTTGAGATGGAATAGCTCATATGTAATGGGAGGGCATTGGAGACCACTAAAATTAGACAGAAAGAGGCAACTGGTACAGTAAACATAACCTACAATTTCAACATATCTAAATATCCGTGCGGTGCAACTGAAAATTATTTAATCGTGCATAAATGAATGTACAAGGATTTCGCAATATTTAATCGAAATAAAGGCAGGTATTACACATACGAACAACGTAATTTGCACAACAAAAATAATATTACTCGCAAATGAATTATGTCTGAAGTGTCTCATAATCATTGGTTTAAATTTTATTAATGCAATTACACTAAATTTTAGAGAAACATACGTTACTCTTTATGCATTCAAACTAATTTATATGGTTGAAACGCTAGTCACATGGTCTGCCTTAAGGCCTGTATTAGATCACGATGACAGTGACACAGTCTATTGTTCCTAGTACTCACAGCGCGCCAAGCGGCTAGCAACTATCGCGAGAAATGCAAAAAAAAATCATCCCACGCTTCGCTACTGTATGTATTAGACTGTGGTTGTAGTGTATGACGTTCCATTTAAAACAATGGATTCGATTTCACGCATTCCTCGGCGAACATTTCACATTACACATTTCGCGGTATAGTGTGGTACCGGCCTGAGGCCGTCTTTGGTAGCAATCACCGCCGTCTGGATATATTTCAATCCAGACGGCGGTGGTAAGAATCTATTGCTTTAACTTGCTAGTCGCTCGGGCGCTACTGTCGCATCAGGGGTGGAATGCTGGCAGAAAAATGTTGGAGTTCCGCTACTGTATATATTTGACTATGCTCGTGATGCTAGTAGACGTCGCTTGAATTTTGTATCGTTGTTATCGGCCAGTGTTGTTGTTAGTAGCTGGAAATGGGGGATGTGATTAATTTGATGTATTCTACGGCATTAATCGGATGTATATAAGTTCAGCATATGCTTAAATCTGTCAATTTATGATGTAGAAGCTATCGTGGAAATGGACAGCATAAACTTAAAGTGATTCTGTGTGTTACGAAGTGGTGGGTGAAGATGGCAAACCCTACTTGGCATCATCTTACATCATGCATAGGGCACAAGAATGTGAACCCATCAAAATCGTATTTGTTTTATATTGCCATCGATATTATAATATGGGTGAATCTGATAACTGGGATGCGGACAGAAAATGGTGACTGCCCGGTAGAGTGTTCGTGTCTTGGAGCGTTTGTAGATTGCAGTAAAAAGGGTTTAACTAAAATGCCAAGTGATTTCCCTAATTGGATGGAGGTTTTGTAAGTAATGAAACATTAAACTAATTAAGTATTTGTATAATAGTACAGCTTGGAGAGGTATAAATGAATTTCAACTCATATTCTACCACCTGTCACTGTCAGTTGAAGAGCTGGAGCTAGGTTAAGTTGTGCCATCGTTTGGTGTTAATGGAATTGTTGGACTAGGCTAATTATTGCATGCTTATCACTGGAGAGATGCAGTGATAAATGTACAGTAATAAAGTAGTTAAGGCTGCTTGTGTTTGTCATGACATTTGTTATTCATTTTGAAGGTATACAATTTATGTTGAAATACATAGGCGTAAGTAGCTTTGATCTGTCAAATCGACTCAGTGCTATGATTATGTTTTGCATAGTTGCGCTAATTGTGTGTATTGAGGTTCTTTTGCTGATAAATATATGTATTTATATCTAAATCGTGAAAGATGCGGACACTTTAACAGAAACGAAATGTTTTCATTTATCTTCGTTTAGGCGGATAGTTTATTGCAATTTTAAACTCTCCTTACGTCCTACCAGATTGGTTCGCTGAACTTAAGTGATATTGTTTAGTCAACTGTCCGAAGACAGGTTGGAACCTCGTAAGTGAAACCAATAAGGGATCACTTATGAGGCAATTAAGCCAGGAGATAGTGATGTAGGATGGCCAGTTCCTTTCCACCTTCATTACATAGGCTACTTCGCTGACTAGTAACATATTACACTAGTTACACTTCAGATGTATACAAATAATTGTTCTTCCTCTTGACACATAGGCTATCAAATGAGATGTACTGCCCGATAATAGATGTACATAGGCCTATCAGCCAGAATCTGAATAATAGATATTAGGTGATTGTGGTACGTAGTATTGCCAGCCATCCAATTTTCGTGCAGATAGGCTAGTTCGGTTTTATTCGTTGTTGGTGTGCGGTTAAATAGTATTTAGGTATATTTTTCCTTTATGCGAGGTTTTCTTTTCCCTCGGTATTAAGATTTGGATTCAATAGACAGCATACAGACAATTTTAAATTTTCGATTTGTTTATTCATTTTTTTATTTCCTACTTATGGCCCCCGGAAACATGGAGCCCATATATAAAAAATGTCCCGTATGGAACCCCATTTTATTTAGGTATTTCTCAGAAAATAAAGTTCAATAAACTATTCTGTTTTCATTTATCACTGAACATATTCTACCAAAGACATACATTTTATAGACAATTATATTTTCAAAGTTGTTGTCTAAAGTGTCCCGTACGGAACCTGGAATGGCTGTGTGTTCCATACACTGCCTAATTATCTTAAAGCTTTAAAGTGTCAAGAGAAATAGTCCAAAACAGAATTAACAAAATTTCTGCATACTCATTCATACCTTCTACTCACCTGATGGATTATTTATGCTTGTAAATTGAATTAATCTGTTTATTATCTTTTGTATATTCTTGTAAAACTTTTGACTTGTTCCACATCTAATAACTATAATCCTGATTTAAGATCTATGGAATACAGTACATTTATTACATATGTGCAAGCACGTTCACATTCACAATGAGCTACGCAGAATAGAGGAAAAGAAAAAAAAAATGAATGAAGGAATATTGCACTATTACTGATGGAAGAATGCAATACTGATATATAGGATAGCATTCAGAAAAGTATGACACAAAGTGGCTGAAGGAACAGTTACGTGTATGTTAGAATACTTTGCACCATAGATTATCGTAAATAAATAATTGAGGTATAATGATAAGCAGACGATGATGAAGAATTCTCACTAAATGAAAAAATTGCAGTATTAAAACAATTTAACCCCAAAAAGGCACATGCAGAAGATGGCTTTACAAGCGACACTTCTTCAATTATTCCATAAGTTTCTTTTGCTCGTTACCAGTAGTGCAACCAGAAATTTGTTGGGGAGAGGGAGACAGGTCTAACCCCTTGCGTAAAATCAAGCATTTTGTTTGACTGGGAGCCGAAATAAGACACTGCCTTCATTTATCTTAATAATTTTGATGTTAAATTTAAAAATGTATTGCAATCGACAAAATTGGCAAAATAGATGAAAAGGTAATGATAAATGCAATTTTTATAGAATAATAGAAACATGATTGAATAGGCCTATAATAATCCTCTGCCTAGATAAGAATTATTTTGAAATAAAATAATGACAAAATGTGGCTTCTTAGCTATTCATCTACAATCCCTTCAGGTTTTACTGTAATGTATCTATGTATAATAGAGCCAGTCCATTCGGTTTGTTTTCTCCTGTAGAACTTCTCAGGTAAGTTTTCAAAAAGGGCTTTCTTACTGCTAGGTAAATTCATTCACCACATTCTTGCAAGGCTTCCAGAGCACTGTTTGGGTATAACTTACGGTTGAGTTTAGTATACCACATTTTTATTTCATCTTGTAATTCCTCATATTTGATGTGAACTATGTCGTCTGCATACCATCTTCATCCATCAGTTTCTTTGTTATTTTCTTCTGAAAAGTCTTGAACTGTTTTGCTTGGTAATAGAATTGGAAGGCAGCAATATGTTTTTGTGCTTTACAAATCTGTCTTGAAACTGTACAAGGAAGTGGTCTAGAAACGGTGAAAAGGCAGCTCTTTTATAATAAGTTCCAGCATTGTCATACTCGATATTGAAGGCCTACAGTCCTTCATACTCTTATAGATATTTCACGTTTTTCAAAGAAATTCTTAATATTCTTAAAAATAATTATTGAGAACTTCTCTTCTGGATTCTCTCAAGCCCTTCATTACTTTTCTTCTATCTTCCGCATAAGAGAGATCAGTCTTTTTCAGATGACAGATAGGTTATCTTGAAAGTGGTAAACTGTATGAAAACAGCTTTTTAATTATGTGCAAAACAATGGCAGATTCACACTTGATTATTCCACAGAAAATGTTTATTGGATCATGTGGTTATATCCATCGAGTTGGGGAAAGCTGCTTCAGCTTTTTGCATGAGTGCCACTGAATTCATTCAATGCAGTCTGATGTTTGGATGTGTTAAAATAATCATTTATTGTTGCATTTTACAGTTTATAATATTGAAGAAAAATTTAAGTGCTAACCATGTTTAAGGAGGGGGGGACTGAGCCCGTTGGCCACCCCTCCCCTTGCTGCGCCTCTGCTTGTTACAGAAATGTACAGTTCACCACGCAGTGGAAGAGACCAATGATTATCCTCCTGATTGAGTGTTAGAGAAGGCCATATGGCTTTAACTCTGCCAGATTAAGTAAATTATTATTATTATTATTATTATTATTATTATTATTATTATTATTATCCCTGTGGCCGGGTAGCTCAGTTGGTAGAGCAGCTGGCTACGGACTGGAAGGTCCGGGGTTCGATCCCAGGTGGTGACAGGATTTTTTCTCGTTGCCAAACTTTCAGAACGGCCCCAAGGTTCACTCAGCCTTCTATAAAATGGAGTACCGGGTCTTTTCCGGGGGTAAAAGGTGGTCAGAGCGTGGTGCCGACCACACCACCTCATTCTAGTGCCGAGGTCATGGAAAGCATGGGGCTCTACCTCTATGCCCCCCAAGTGCCTTCATGGCATGTTACGGGGCTACCTTTTTACCTTCTTTTATTATCCCTGTAGTTAAACCAAGCAAAGAAAACAACCAGGATGCGTCAAAATATCGACCCATAAGTTTACTAAATGCTGGATGAAAACTTGTACAAATATTAATGATGAATGGAATCTTACACCTTGTTCAATTCTAATCAGTATGGATTTCTCCCTTTATGATGCTTCCCCAAATTCCTATGTGCCACCATGTTAAACTCATAAAAAGAGGATGATATGCATATAATATTACCTTGTCCAGAAAATAAGGAAAATATTTATTGAACTGTGAATTCTAAAGCTAAATTTAATAGTACCTTATAGAAAATAATTTATATCGCTAAAAGAAAGAAACTTCAAGGAATTTGAAGAGAAAGCTACATTATAAACATATAAAACATAACAACTAGCTAATAGTAGTAAAAATTGAATAATTTCAAGGAAAAATTGTTTTGGGGCCGGGTATCGATCCTGGGACCCTTCACTTAGTGTATGAATGCTCTATCGACTGAGCTACCCAGGAACTGTACACGACACCATCACAATTTTTCCTTTTATAGCCACACAAATCAAATGGGCTGACAAGACACCAGAACCCAACTTTGAGTGCACACAAATTCTGTGTGACTTAAATTGTGGCTTCCTGTTAATGTACCTCCAATAACGAATATATTTTGCAAATCTGGCTTTCAGATAGAAGCTCCCTGCAAAGTAGGTTTGAATAATTTCAAGGAAAAATTGTTCCGGGCTGGGTATCAATTCCAGGATCCTTCGCTTAGCGCACGAATGCTCTACCGACTGAGCTACTCCAGGAACTATACATCTGAATTTCACACAATAATCTTTGTCGTTTAGAAGCACAGGAGAGTTTGTACACATCCTTAACAACAAGTAATGTATGTCTATCACTGAATATTTATTCCTACAGCAGGTGACAGCAACTAACAAATCATATACTCCTGTCTTTTATTTATCAGGTTTATTTTACGACGCTTTATCAACTTCGATGGTTATCTACCATCTGAGTGAGATGGAGGGGATAATGGCAGCAAAATGAGTTTCCTCGAATTTTTTCATTATGTTCTTCAGGCCATTAATTGACATGGGATCCCTTCTCAACTGTTTCTGTCGGCTATATTCCCGCAATGCAGCATTCCTATTGCTGTCATTCTGGTAAAACAACTTCACTAGCAGTGCACGGTCTCTCTTCTCAATAGTCATTGCGTTTCACAAGGAAAAGCTCAACCTTCTAAATTTTCAACGAACATTCACTTCACTAATGCAATGCAACCAGAAGAACATTCTGACGTCAGAATTACAGACAATTGCACGTTTTGACTGCTTATAGCGCCATATTTACACCTGGTGGCGAGAATTGGAACTAATTATTTTTTGGCATAATTCGCGAGCTCATTGGTTAATTAGCATATATACGAGGTTTTACACTCCTACGATCATTAGAGTCCGTGCTGTGCCACGTTGAACACTGTCAGTTTGTACTTTGATTTCAATTAGTCCAGTGACACTGCCTCTTTCCCTGCCAGGTGTCTAATTCAACACTAATTAATAGTATTTATTTTATTCTTCTTTTATTTATTTTTAACTTTGGGTGGTATGAAAACTTTTCAGACAGTGTGAACCATGAAAGTTTGCAGATCCCTCTCTTAATTGTACTATAATGCAAAGTTTGCATTTGAGAACTGTACATCAAGTTCAGCGCGACACAGTTGCTCAGGAAGAGTTGGTGTGTAGCTACTATCTTTTTTAAATAATTCTCTCGCTCTCTCTCTCTATATATATATATATATAATTAAAATTATTACCGTTATAAAAGAAATAACTGAATGCAGTACATCTTAAGAAAGTATCATGTGGCTCTCATTGAAATGGAGCTCAAAATATTTCAAACCTGAAAATGTCACTAATAAGTTTTTACTTGTCATTTACCAATTTCTTCATTGGTTGTCCCTGTTCTCTTCTATTTGGAATAAATTCCTTTATTAATTTTGAGTATCTCGATTTTTATATTCAGTATACATTTCCAATAAATTCTTTTTTTCCAAATAGGGGTTACTTTTCATTTTTATTTTTCAAAATTTCATTTGGTTTGAAATCTTACCAATTATATCACAAAAGGGCTAGTGTTTTGTACAACTTCATTCTGGTACTATTACATGCTTTATCCAGTTTGAAAGTATTAACAATTCCTTAAGATAATACACTTTTTATTATTAGCTTGTTTTTCATCTTCAGCTGAAACTAAACTTCTTAGATATTTGAATGTATTTACTTGATGTATAATTTTGTTAATAGACCTAAATATTTTGTATTTTTTTTTTTAACCTCGAAAAGTCATTGCTTTAGATTTTGCTCTTGAAATAGTTAAACCATATTCTTTAAGAATTTTGTATCATGACTTGCAGTCTGTAAATTAGCCTATCTTCTGTCATTTGATACTATGAGCTGATTGTCTGGATTTAATTTATTCACATTTTTGTTAACTGTTTTCTGGTATGTGTAACTAAAATTATTTTTGGAGTTATTGTAACGTGTTTTTCTTTCCAAATTTGTTTCATCTTCATTTTCTGCTGTATTTCTGTTGAAGGTTTTGGTGCTTGTATGTTGTACGATATCTGGTATCCGAACATCTGCTGCATGCAGGTTAATATATGTGGCTGTTCATATTGTGATCATCGTCATCATCTTCTTGAAAGTAGAGAATTTGAATTGTTTTTGGTTTCACAGCAGCAGAGTTCACAATAATAATCTTTTTTTGACCTATACACTTTGTATATATACTTAAATCTGAATTTTTAATTCAGTATATTAGAAATTAATCTACTTGGTTGTAAGTAACAATGTCACAATAGATCAGACAATAACTTTTGTCTTTTCTCAGAAGATACTGTAACACTCTAAGCCAGTAGTGTCAGAGTTGTAAGCTCCAACACCGGTTGTGGGGCTAGAGTCGGAGCGTGAACTTGTTATGTCTGTGGAAACACCGGAGCACGCAACGAGTCTAGTGGAGCTCTCCGCTCCATTTAGTCTCTGTCTGACATCGCTGCACTAACCGAACAGAAATTATACTATTCTCAAATATAGCCCAAGTGTTTAAATGCTTATTGTATTTGGACATGGAGTCATGTAAATTGCTTTTGGATAGAAAGTATCGATTCCCTAGTTCCGAATGTTACTTGTGATTACTAGGCCCTACTATGGTCTACTATGATGGTATATTGTTTAGAGCTTAATTTTGAAATAAAAATTTATATTTTGAGCAATTTATTCGCACTCAGATAGTTAAATTTTGCATACTAAATATAAATTCTCTCCAGTAGGCTTAAATGATGATGTTTTCAGGGTGTCGACTGATAATTTTTACAGTTTTCTTGTTAGTGTTTTTTGATTGATTTTTTTAAAAACTGAATAGATAGCATAAGCACAGAGTGCGTCAGCCAGGACTAGACTGGTGTCAGCGTAAAGTTGCATTCATAGTAGCTGCTGCGACGTTGCAGCGATCAGACCTCTTGCTGGAATACGTTTTGTGTTCAGTTATGTAAACACATTCACACAGTGAGGGTGCAGCTGTATACCGTAGTGTGTCCATTATGAAATCTAGCCTTGAACAACCAGTGTTTATTTACGACAACTTTGTGAGATACGAATCTTGGAGAACAGTTGTAACAAACTTCCGTCAGTCATTCCCTGATTTGCCAGAGCCTTCTGAAGCAATGATTTACAATTTATTGAAGAAATTTCGTACAACTGGTTCAGTACTGGTTAAGAAACAAACAAGTGTCAGGAGATGTTAGATGAAATTGGCTACAGACTAGAGAGAAGTCCTATGACATGACCCCGCAATGTAGCTCAGCAGCTAGGAGTGTCACGGTCTTCAGTGGTAAGAGGTACGAAACAATTAAAATGAAAACCTTACAAAATTCGTGTAGCTCAGAGTTCAACAGAACCCGATTATCAGAGCAGACTTAGGTTTTGCATGTGGTTCCAACAGTCAGTGTATGATGGACTACTTGATTCCAACTTAATTTTTTATAGTGACGAAGCATGGTTCCACCTCATTGGTTAAAAGTAAAGTTTGTGCAAATAATCCACATTCACTTGTACTCAAACAAAATATCCAGCACGAAATTAGAGCCACTTCGGAGAATGAACTGCGGCGAGTTGCTGGACTTGTCTTCAGGAGATGTGCAGCCTGCCAGATATCACAAGGACGTCATTTCGAATGTGAATTGTGAATTCGTTAAGTACACCATTATGCAGTACTAACCGCAAAAGCGCAGAACGGATCCTCTGCATATGGTAGCATGATTATGTATGAATCAGTCGCCTTGAGTGCGGTTAGGAGTCTAGCACTGGCTGGTTCATCTTGTATATGCAACATTCCTCACCATCCATTCAGCTTTGAAACACACTTTTGAAAGCAGCAAAGAAAAATATACATGGAAAAACAAATGTGAGTGAAGATATAAAGATACTTTCTTAGTGTTCATATTTTTTTGTTAACTCTATAGACTTCATTCATTCATAGTTTTCTGTCCAATGGTAGGTCCTTCACAGCAAACACAGCATTCTCTTTTTCGCCTTTCTCTATAGTCTCTGCATAGGATTCATATACACAGGTTGTAACTTTAATAATGGCAACTATTTATTTATTACGAATATACAAGTGATACATCTGTGAAACTTCTACAGTCCTTCAATGTAGTAACCAGCATTGTCTACAACTCGTTGCCAGCGATGTGGAAGTCGTAGTATCCCTGTAGCAGCTCCTGTTCTGTTGATGTTTCTGATGGACCGCCCTACTGCCTGCAGAATATTGGGAACAGTCCGGAATCGAATGTCACGAAGTGGTTACTTCATCTTTGGGATTAAGTCATAATCACAGGGGCTTAAGTCCGGTGAATGTGGTGGATGGAAAAGCACTTTCCACCCCCAGCGATGGTACAAATCAGCTACGGAACGTGCCTTGTGCGCCCTATCGTTATCCTGCATTAGGCGATTCTTTAGAATACAAAACACAGTCACATGTGATATTGCTATCTCCTGGGCTAACTAACGTACCGTCTAATAGCGCGGAAACAGCTCGCACTTCCTCTTCATTAACACTTGGACACCTGGGCGAGTCAGGTTTTCCACACGGTCACGCTCCTCGCCGACAAGACCATCATGACATTGTCGTGGTGTACGACCACGGGCAGATTGAATTTTCAGCCAAGATCGCTGTTCCTGCTTTGTAAACATGGCGAAACACAACTACTTAGAGCTGTAACTAACAGGATGCTAACTTCAACTCTCCACAGTGCATGCGCTGTGAGTTGAACAGAAGAGTCCTTTTAGGAGGGAGGAGGGCAGACACAGATTAACATGTGGTAAAAGTGACAACAATGAACTCCGTCTCATTTCGCTTCTACAGCAGTGTTGCCACTATTAAAGTTACACCCCACGTATGTTAATGTTGTTTATCATCTGATATATTCTTCTGCCCTGAACATTTTTTTCTCGTTCACCATTCCTTCCAGGGCATCCTTCAGTAAACAGTTTATTTTTAGGCAGTGATACAGCTAATTTATTTATCTCCGTGATCAATTTCAGCATTATTTTTTCTTCAACAACTATTTCTAGCACATCTTCATTTCTTTTTCTCTCCATTTCACGTTCCATATCCAAATTTCAAATGCTTCCAGTCCTTTCTCTTCACTTTGTTGTAATGTCCGTATTTTTGCCTCTATACCATGCCAGACTCCACACAAAGCACTTCACTAGTCTCCTATTTCCTTTCCTGTATGCCCGCAGAATATGCTCCTTTTTTTTTATTAAAAGCTT
The DNA here is from genome assembly GCF_040183065.1 of Periplaneta americana. NCBI lineage: Eukaryota > Metazoa > Arthropoda > Insecta > Blattodea > Blattidae > Periplaneta > Periplaneta americana. The sequence continues at coordinate 3,303,959 of NC_091126.1, forward strand.
CCCTTGCCATTGCTATCCTCCTTTTCACTTTCTGGCATCAGCTCATGTTACTGCTTATAGCACACCCCAAGTATTTAAAGCTGTCCACTTGACCTACTGCCTCATTTCGTATACCTTCTTTATTTTTCTTCTAATAACCTTGATCTTTGTCTTGTTTTCACTTATCTTCATCGCATACTGCTCACAGCTGTCATTTAGCTCCTGTAGCATATCTCTTAGTATCACCTATTTTGATAACAACGCCATATCATCAGTAATTCTTATGCTCTTTGTTCTTCCTCTTACTATCACTCCTCCCATGTTCTGAAAACAGTTCTTCACTAAATCCTCCAAGTTTAGGTGATAAAGGGCATGTTGAAAAGTTTAGATGACACAGGGCATTCTTGTCGTGCTTCTCTCCCTATTCCACTTGCCTCTGACATTTCTTCTCCTATCCTGACTTTGACTCTCCACTCTGTCAAAAGCCTTTTCCAGGTCCACAAATACTACGTACACTTCGCAAATCAAGATTTCAGGTGTAACTCCCTGTAAAGTTGATTTGAATAATTTCGAGGGAAAAATTGTTCCGGAGCCGGGTATCGAACCCGGGACCTTTGATTTAACGTACCAACGCTCTACCACTGAGCTACCCGGGAACTCTCACCGACACCGATCCAATTCTTCCTCTATATCCACAGACCTCAAAGTGGGCTGACAACCGTCAAGCAACCAACTTCGAGTGCACACTAACACCGTGTGACTTAAATTGTGGTTTTCTGTTAACGAACAGTGACGTGTATTATGCAAATCAAGATTTCAGGTATAACTCCCTGTAAAGTTGATTTGAATAATTTCGAGGGAAAAATTGTTCCGGAGCCGGGTATCGAACCCGGGACCTTTGGTTTAACGTACCAACACTCTACCACTGAGCTACCCGGGAACTCTAACCGACACCGATCCAATTCTTCCTCTATATCCACAGACCTCAAAGTGGGCTGACAACCGTCAAGCAACCAACTTCGAGTGCACACTAACTCCGTGTGACTTAAATTGTGGTTTTCTGTTAACGAACAGTGACGTGTATTATGCAAATCAAGATTTCAGGTATAACTCCCTGTAAAGTTGATTTGAATAATTTCGAGGGAAAAACTGTTCCGGAGCCGGGTATCGAACCCGGGACCTTTGGTTTAACGTACCAACACTCTACCACTGAGCTACCCGGGAACTCTAACCGACACCGATCCAATTCTTCCTCTATATCCACAGACCTCAAAGTGGGCTGACAACCGTCAAGCAACCAACTTCGAGTGCAAACTGACTCCGTGTGACTTAAATTGTGGTTTTCTGTTAACGAACAGTGACGTGTATTATGGAAATCAAGATTTCAGGTATAACTCCCTGTAAAGTTGATTTGAATAATTTCGAGGGAACAATTTTTCCCTCGAAATTATTCACTACGTACACTTCTTTATTTTTCATAGGTATCTTTTACTGATTGTTTGCAGCAGTCCAATTGCATCTCTCGTATTTTCCCTTCATGAAGCTAAATTGCTCTTCTTCCAAATTTTTAAGAAATTTTCAAATCTTTCCTGTACCAGTGTATGTGTATATATATATATATATATATATATATATATATATATATATATATATATAATCTATCTGATATCTCCTTCGTCCTTTGGGCATGTCCAAGTGTATCTTCTTCTTTTATGTTTTTGGAGTGATGTATTTCGAAAAATCATGCATTCCTTTTACCAAAATTACCCAAAGATTCTCCTCTGTCATTTCTTCTTCCAACTGTTCTTCCCTCTTATCTTTCTCCACGGACAGGCAATTCCGAGAAACAGTTGCCAGCTGTCATGCCTAACAAGCAAACATTCTCCTGGGGGGCAGATAAAAATGTGAATTTTTTTCCTTGCACCCTGTTAATATGCGTAATGTCAAAACAAGTGGTAGAACAAATTTTGGCCAGATATGAAGACCCCCTGGCAAGTAAGTTTCCCTGGCAGCATTTACAGAAGGAAACACAATTTCATGAAAAGATTTATTGGAACAAACACAGATATTGTTGAACTATTTTTCAAGATATTCTCTGCTGGAAATGCGACATTTGTCATACCGTGGGATAAAATTTTGTATCCCTGTGTCGTAGAAGTCTGTTTCCTGGGATCGGAACCAGTATGTGACAGCTGCCTGCACCTCTCTGTTGATTCCACAAATGTCTCAATTCCGGTGAGGACTATGTTGTAAAATATCTCAACAATATTGCTGTGTCTGTTCCAATAAATCTTTCTATGAAATTGTATTTTCTTTCTGTAAATGACACCAGGGAAACTTACTTTCTGGGGGGGCCGTTGTAATTATGCTGAAGTGGCCGAAATTTGTATAAGCATTTGTTCTTGCATTATTAACATGGTGTAAGAAAAAAAATTATATCTGCCCCCCCCATGGGAATGTTTGCTTGTAAGAAACTACACTGAACATTCGGGTGATGATTAATCTGAAATGGGGCTGAATTACTTGACGAAAACTTATTTTTATGTGTTTTTATGTGAATATTTGAAAGTATGTATTTACATAAAAAAATTCGAAACGTGTTTTTATGTGAAATAAAATTTAAATTAATATTTAATTACCTAAGAATTATAGCCCTATTTATCAGTCACCAACTCACCACTATTTTCGCACCTCACTTCTGATATTCCCATCACATCCGCTCTGTTTCTTCTCATTAAATTTATTTTTTCAAGTTTTCCAACTTAACCTCCTTTCAAGAGAGTCCTCATATTCTATGTTCCAATCCTCAGTCTTCTTTTCTTCTCTCGCTTGAGTTGGGTCATAATGTATCCCCGTCCTGGACATTTGCACAATTTTATCTATGGAAAAAAGTGGAAATCATTTGAGCGAAAAGAAACAAAACACCGAGAATGTCTTTCCTACAAATAGAGATACCCCTTTCCCTTCTTTCAGCCTTTCAGAGATTGTCTAACCATTATTGTGTCTGGACTTTAACAAATTCAGAGAATGAGAACCCTATGGAGGCACTCTGTCACTGGAACTACTCGTGCCACCACCAAATGCTGTTATTGGACAAGGGATCACTTGCAAATTGGTCACAGAACGAAGTTTTCCTGGGATAGTCATTTTTATACTGTGGCACTGTGACGTGACAAGGGGGGGGGGACCTCTTTTTCACGTCTTTCACAGCTGCTCTTTCATCGCATGTAGAATACATATATCTGTGACGGATTGCACAATTCCATATTTTTTGTCTATACTCATTGTTATAATTAGTGTATGAATCAGTTTTCACAGTACTTTTCTTTCACAGAGACTTGAGTTCCAATCAACTGAGAGCAGCAGTTTTCGAGAGTGGGAAGTTGCCTCTACTTATGGAGTTGTATGTATAATATTTTACCTCTTTTTTAAGGTTAGGACAGGTACAAATTTGTTAGAGTGCTGTAATGTATATAGCTACATTACGTTTGTAAGCAGCATTTAATTCTATTCCAGTGCTTAATATGGCAGTTTTCAAATTTGAGTGATAGAAAACTCTTCCAGATCCGTCATCATCTTGGCAACCTTTTTTTTTTTTAGAGTAGTATAATTCTTAGACATAAATAGGCCTATATATTTGTGTATGCATATTGTTGTATAGATATTTCAGAAATAGATGTAATTGACTGAGGTAGTGTAATCCAAATGTCAAGTATAATATTACTTTCGTTTCTGTCTTTTCTTTCTTTCTTGGATTTAGGTCTTGGAGAGTAACGTTGACTTCTTTGGCTTAACTTATATGCCATTGTGTAGCAGGACAAGTGAAATAGAAATGTTCTGTTTTATGGTAGTCTGTTATAACATACAAGTTCCTTATCAAGAATGGAAGTGCCTTTGTAAAAACTGTGAAAAATGTGTAAAACTTAAAATTAGAATCAACTTGGGTGTTGGGATAATTACAGAAATTATTAAAAAATATTCTGAACTAAATTCTCACTAATGAAATATTCGTGAGGCTTATGATTAATTTTTGAAAGTATGTTATCTTCCATCTTTGTTCGAAGCAATAATTCACTGTTGCCTTTTTTTAGGGAATGTATAAATTCTTGTAGGCCTAGATGTGTAGGGTATTCTTTCTCGACTGTCACGGGTATTAGTGATATCAGTCGTATTTTAAAAATAAATATTTAATTTTAGAAAATACTATTTGCAATGTATTTATTTTAAGTAGCTATTGAAGTACTGAGAAGCAGAATTTTTTTGGCATGTCTTTTGTGTCTGCCTGTAGCCTTTTTGAGTGAACTTCTTGTCACCAGAAAGAAGTTTCCACATTTTAAATTCTTAGTCAAATATTATTACTACTGCCTGTGAAGTGATGTGGCCATTCAACCACATGCCCAGTAGCATTTCTATATTTAAATAGTGTTTTTATAGACCTTGTGTTTTTGCCATTGGTTCGTTGTTATTTGCTATTCATAATATTTCTACTTTGTTATAACCTCAATAATTCATGTTAAACATGACAGTATAACATGTTATGTGAAGTCTGCATAACAACATCTGGCCTGGTTGTGGTGGACTAAGGGCTTTTCTTGGAGTACTGACCCTCCTTGACTTCATAAGCTATATCACCCACAATAGTAAAAATAGTCTGGTTGCAGCCTTGGTGATAATACATCTCTCTGATACTGATGTAAGATTTAAGGGCTTAGAGTTTCGGGCCCTGGGACTTAACAGGTAATGACCTAGAGATGGAACATGGCTCTGTCAGGGCTGAGGCAGGATGATTTGCTTATCAGCATCAGATTCACGATTATGGAGTGTGTTAAAGCCACCAGAAGAAAACGTGCTTTCTTCCATTAATAAAAATCCTGATCTACTGGATTTCTGAAGAATATTTCATGTGTTATTTAAGAAACTCAGTTTCAAGTATGTTTGACGCAGATGTAAAGTATGCTGGTAGAGAAAGATAATATAATTATTTGGAAACGAGATATTTTACTGATGATAAAATCAGTGAAGCACAAAAGTAGAAAAATATGTTACACTCAAATGAAACAGGATTCAGTGAAGATCACATCAGAAATAGTCTGTTTTATTCGGCTGTATTCTTCATGCCAAACCTTTTTGTCGGGAGTGAGTTTCCCTTAGGAAAAGTGAGACATCTGATAGTTATTCATATTGAAAGTGAATCTGGTTTCGTGAAAGACTTTGTGAGTGTTTGAACTGAACAGAAATGGTGACTATCATGAAGAAATATCTTTTCCTTCGAAAAATGTTCCTTTTTTCGAGTTTTTTCTCTGTTAAATTAAAATTAGGTTATTGGACTGGGCAATGTCCAATACCTTTTCCATAAATTTTGAAAAAATTCTGATGACAACTTGGAACAAAAACTAACTGAAGAGTGATTTAGGTCTAAAACTATTCCATTTAACGGTGCTAGAATTAGTGCGATTAAATAAGCCTACCAATATGAAATGGCAAAAGCAACAAACAAAACTGTGTTGCAGTTACTTCTTTAATTACAATTGAATTAATATCGGAACAAATGGAAAATTATGTTGTCAAAAGAAATCACTTTAAATAGCTCATCTTAACATCCTTCTGATGGGAGAAATCAATAAAATAAGCAGATAAGAGTGAACAAAATATGTGTAACATACTATCGAAAAGATGGAAAAAGGAATGTGTGAATCGAACAACATAACAAAAAACTGAATAACCTACATGGTGAGAGCAGCAGTCAATTATGTAACTGCATATCACCATTCCACAAAAAGTGATTCATATATTCACTACCTGTATTACTGTTTGTAGTGTTTGACACTCAATATTTGATTTTGGTTATCCCTGTTTGATACTCCACCTTAGGCCCTCCCTATTTGTGTTTACTTGTGGTCGCCTGACTATGCATATGGACAATAATGACAACTTAATTGTTGGTATGTGACGTCAACTGATGAAGAAACAGGAGTGACGCGAACTGACATTCAACAAGCCCAGCAGAACAAGACCTCAGTGCAAGCGAATGGAAATCGTGTACATCAGATGGAGCAATTCCGAAGCGGGTGAAGGAACTAAGATTTAAATCGAGGCTGACGAGAAGCAGAGTAATGCAAGTAGGAGATAGTTCAGGGAGCAGTGATGAAGGAAGAGGGGAAAACAAGGTGAAAAAACAGCATGACTTAAGGAAATGGTGTGGAGAGGAAATAAATCGTGAGAAAAGAAAACTAAGATCTAAAAAGTAGCAATGTGGAAAAGTGAGTAGTGAAAAGTGCAAATAATTAGAGATGTAGAGTGAGGGGAAATGTGTCATACAGGAGGGGGTTATATTATTTTTGGTATAATGATGAGTTAGGAGTAAAGGAGTGGAAGAATTGATGACAGACAAAAAAAGACTAGTGGAAGAATTGCAATAAGAAATTTAAACAAAGTAATGTCCTAATTGACTTGTACGAGAGGCGTGTAAATCGGTGAGACGGCACTGTATGCTAATAATGTGAAGTGCCGCCTAACTGAAAGGTATATTGCTTGAAGACAAATATATACATTCATTCATTCAATTGTTGGTATTTACATTATTAATTTATCTTTTCGCATTTTCTTTAGGTTAGATATAACTCGTTGCACGAATGATTGCCGATTTCGAGAGAGGCATTGGCACTGCGTTATACGCTTCGATCCAGTGTTTATGCTTTAGTTCACATACTGGCCTCTGGCAATCATTCGTGCAATGAGTAATATAGACGCAAATATTGCAGTAAAACGGATGTGATCCCGAAGTGATGAATAAATAAAAACATAGAATTATTGTGAAATTCGTCATTAAATATATTCAGTCTTACACAGAAATAGATATGTATTTAATTATTTCTAGCTCATTTAAACGTTTTTTTTTTAATTTATCACTTTAAAATTAAGGAGAGGAAGGAAGACTGCTGCACATTCTCATAGAGTTTGTTCCCTAAGTAGTTATGGAAGTATCCATCATGTTGTATAAAACAAGTGTTTAATTTGTTTCTCCTACCACTAAAATAACTCTCCAGGATATAGCATATAGATACATACAGTGAGTATATGTCCCCACTAACATTGAACTGTTTATTTTTATTTATACGACTTTTATTTTACAGGAAACTGAATAAAAATTTTCTGGTAGAAATTCCAGTTTTGAGTGATATGGCAAATCTATCATCGCTGTCACTGTAAGTAAAAGTATGTAAATCTGGTTACCACCAAATGTCAATATTGTTACTACTATAACTAAATGATTATATTTCTTGCAGGTCACACAATGAGATTCAGCACATAGATTGTTCAGCATTAAGAAATGTTACGAGTCTGAAATCTCTAGATCTGAACAGTAACCGTCTGGTTGACATTAGTGTAGAGAGCTTCCCTTTTAAGTCAACCTTACAGACTTTGTAAGTTACTTTTCTTGCTTTCTTCATAATCGCATATTTATATTTTTATAACAAATTAAAATCATAGGAGTTAAAATGAACGTATATTAGTAAAAGATTCCTCACATTAATTATTGCATTTTATCAGAAGAAATGTAGAATAAATACTCCACACTTTTATTTTTCATAGTACCATTCCTGAGAATTAGGACATTGGGGTGACTAATTGATCTGTACAAAATTGCCATTGGTCTTCTGCGGAAGATGGCTCAGTAGAGTTTTTTCCTCGTGATAAAATAATTGTTATTGTGACTGGTAATTGGAAATGGGAGTATACTGAGAAAATCTTCCCCATCACCATTTATGTTCTGGAGCCAGTGAGGTTATACGGAGGTGTTGGTATGATGCTAGTCTTTGCTCCTTCATGTCGAATGTAGTGCAATTTTATTGTGAGAGCAGTTTCATATGAGATGCTGCATAGAATGTCTTGCTGTTTGACTCTAGAAGAATGATTGTGTGCAAGGCATATTGTAAGTATGAGTTTATTACAAATTTCCGAATGCTCGACCACCAACAGGGCAGGCAGTACATAGTGAATACATTTGAGAATGCGGGGTCGGTGTTAAAGAATGATACTACACGCAACACAATTTATTGTCCACACCTGTGGAGTAATGATTAGCGCGTCTGGCCACGAAACCAGGTGGCCCGGGTTCGGTTCACAGTGAGGGCAAGTTACCTGGTTGAGGTTTTTTCCGGGGTTTTCCCCCTCAATCCAATATGAGCAAATGCTGAGTAACTTTCGGTGCTGGACCCCGGACTCATTTCACCAGCATTATCACCTTCATCTCATTCAGATGCTAAATAACCTGAGCTGTTAATAAAGCATCGTAAAATAACCTACGTAATAAAAAAAAACACATTTATTACATCTTAAACCTTATTACTACATCCCAATGCATGCTCTAAAAGAAAGTGATCCACGTTTGCGAATGTGTTTCAGTCTAATCCACATACACTTCAGAAACCAGGTGGCTAAATAACCTAAGATGTTGATAAAGCGACGTAAAATAACCTACTTAAATAAAAAATGAAAAGAAACTGAAAGATAACATTGAGTTAGAAATTAGAAGTAGTTCAGTGGAAAAACTGGGAAGAATGAACGAGAACATATTCATTTGTGTGGGACAATAAGTTCGACATTTTGAGCTTCTGTTACAATTACAGTACTAATTCTGTTGATCGAAACCTCAGTCCAATAAACCAAACTGATAACTCTGAACATCAGTCTGCATATGATTTTCAGTTTGATTTTATTATTTCTTATGTGTCATTGTCAGTTAGTTTGTAAGTGCACATTGTATAATCTAGAGTGGAGGATCTTGAATGTATAATATCACGCTAACAAGTATGAGAAATGGTATATAAAATATATCAGTACTTGCAAATGCATGCTTTTGCATGTGGAATTGGGTTATTTACATGAAGATCATTTCATATAAAATTTTGCAATTCAGAAGAGTTACACCTCCAATGCTTCATATATGGGTCATTTCATGCAAAAAAGTATGTTTATGAACCATGATGTCTCAGAAGTTAAAAATATTGTAGTAGGTTATTTTGTATGTTCTAAATATGAATTTCAAGCAATACTATATTTATATCTTTCATAGTTTGGCAACAATCAGAATTTAAAATGTTGGTTTAACAAAGAATACGGTTTCATTCATTGAAGTTTACTTACTATATAAAAGAAGATGGAAAAATGATTTCAGTGCAATTCGAAAAAGGAGTGCCTTGTTTATAAATGCCCTTAAAATGAAAAAAAAAAGAAAATATAATTTTTTAAATAGTTACCCACCATAAAATAATTTTAAAAAATATAGAACACAAAATGCAATTCATTTTTACAGACGAAAAAAACATGTGTTTAATTCTTTAGGGTATAGTGATTCCACTGTGAAAATGTCAGAATGCTGACTTAAATATCATGTCAGTTTTTAATAAAAATAACTCAACGGAACAAAGGAGCTCAGCAGGTAGGCTCTCCAGTCGTACAGAATATTGCGCCATCAAGGTCAGGGAGATGGACATTTGAGATTACTCATCGTTATGAAGTCTCGCAAATGCTGTGACCGCCACACATAGCAATCGATTTTCAACCGTCGAAACAAAAATTAATAATTTTGTTAATTTATTTATTCACAGGTTTATTGAGATAAAGTCATAAAACTTGGGAGATGGATTAGGAATAAGATTTTCTTCAAGATGAATGGAATTGCATGAATTTAATTTGTTGCATTCTAATATGAAACTATTTATTTTTTTCAATGAGGTGTTTTTATGAGCATGCCTTAATATTATTCGGATTAATCTTTAAGGTATTAAAATATGGTTATTCAGGTTTACAATGGCGTCTGTTCAGTTTCGATGACATTTCATATAGGGTGTCTAGAATATTTTAAATGATGGATAACATGTAACTGCCACCCATTTTTCTGTCATCCGTATGACTAAAATATTAATGATATGGCGGTCATAGTTGGCAGCTTAACTTATTTTCATACTAACATTATTATATTAAAAGCCCAAAAAAATTTATGGCATCGCTTTCATATTCTTAAAATGTTGTATGGAATGATCCATATTCTAGTACAGTGGTATTCAATCTACGGTATGCATATCTCCAGGGGTACGCATTTCACTGATTATGTATTATGCTTGTTGATAATTATTGCATTATATTATAGTTTCTTTTGCAATATAAACTATTGTTGCTGTTCCTTGGATGAATAACATTTTACGTAATTCATTACCATTATTATTGCATCAATAAGTACTGTCTAATAGTAATAATAACAATAATAATGATAATAATAATAATAATAATAATAATAATAATAATAAATACATACATACATAGATACGTGTTCTGCCCACTGCAAACCCAGTATTCTCCAATCATTCCTATTTTGTGCCTTTCTCTTAGTCTCTGCGTATGATCCACGTATCTTAATGTTGTCTATCATCTGATATCTTCTTCTGCCTCAAACTCTTCAACTGTCCACCATGCCTTCCAATGCATCCTTCAGTAGGCAGTTTCTTCTCAGCCAGTGGCCCAACCAATTCCTTTTTCTCTTTCTGATCGGTTTCAGCATCATTCTTTCTTCACTCACTCTTTCTAACACAATTTCATTTCTTATTCTGTCTGTCCACTTCACACACTTCATTCTTCTCCATATCCACATTTCAAATGCTTCTGTTCGTTTCTCTTCACTTCGTTGTAATGTCCATGTTTCTGGCCCGTACAGTGCCACACTCCACACAAAACACTTTGGTATTCTCTTCCTTAGTTCTTTTTCCAGAGGTCCACATAAGATGCTCCTTTTTCTATTAAAAGCTTCCATTGCCATTGCCATCCTCCTTTTTACTTCCTGGCTGCAGCTCATGTTACTGCTTATAGTACACCCCCAGTATTTGAAGCTATTGATTTGCTCTACAATTAGGAACAAATCTCTCCTAACACTTGTTCCACAACAATGAACACGTGTTCCGTGGATTTGTTGATACTGATATTTACGCCTTAATTTTATGATTTGTTTATACTAATATTTACGTGTTAAGTTTATAACACATGAATAAAGAACAGTATTATGCTTGTTTAGCTACAATCAGTTCAATTATTACAATATGCATGTTACTGAAAAAGAACCGCCTTTGTTAAACTCCTGATCACAATATAAGTATGTGGTCAGGGGTTAAGCCATGGATTGCAAGACATGATCAGAGAGGTATACATCAGAACTTATTGAAAGAGCTACAATGAGAGGACTTGAAAAGTTATACAAATTATTGTAAAATATTACTTACTTACAAATGGCTTTTAACGAACCCACAGGTTCATTGCTGCCCTACATAACCTCGCCATCGGTCCTTATCCTGTGCAAGATTAATTCAGTCTCTATCATCATATCCCACCTCCGTCAAGTCCATTTTAATATTATCCTCCCATCTATGTCTCGGCCTCCCCAAAGGTCTTTTTCCCTCCGGCCTCCAACTAACGCTCTATATGCATTTCTGGATTCGCCCATATAATATTAATATTATATTATAAAAATTATTTATTTATATTTCATTTCCTTCATACTCCAATATCAGAATATGTGTGGTAGCAACGGTCCAGTTATATTTGCATTCCGCCATATTTGTTTCAAGGTATAGAAATCTTTTATGAAAGATAACAAGCTGCACTTACTTTTTATAAAAGAAAACCCATTAAGCTGTCATATATTGTATAATATATATTTTATAAAAAGATCTTTGCCAAAAAACTTTGGTAGTTTAATAGCAACCCTGAAAAACTTCATTACAGACACTGGCCGTGAAAGCATACATTCTAAAATACAATCTCTGTAGAGAAAAAGTAGTGAAGGAGAAAATCACTGCTAGAAAATTTAAAACAACAGAGTCGGATGGAAATTAAAAAAAGTACCATGGGGATTGTTTTTAAATCAGCAGTGGAAAATATTTTAATTTTGTAATGTGTCTGGTATGCTCATGCCACACACCAAGTGAAAGCACAACCAATGCGCGCAAGCAGGAAAGCAGTAGAATGCAATCCAATCAACTGGTGGAATGACGTCAGTGCAGTGTGCTAAGGTGGGCTGCGAACCCCAGTGCGATGGGCTAGGAAGCGGCCACGTGAAGCAGTGTTGGTCTTGGGTGGGCTGGGCTGTTTGCACATTAGAACTGGCAGTGCTGAGCGGTGGGCCAGCCTGCAGGACTCTGATTCACTCTAAGAGTATGAAGTTTCCCTTTCTCATAGACAGGCTGTTTTCTCTGCTGTTGCTATATCAGAAAAAAGAAAACATTCCTATTGACTGTGCTACGGTATCAGAATATGATAAAGAACATAAATATTTTGTTTTCAAAAGCATTGTGGCTGGGATTAAGTTTATTTCAGAAGGAAGATTTTTTTTTGACAAAATGAGTTTAATAAATCAGTCACAGTGGTAACGTTTTAGGTATTATCGAACTTACCAGTTCATTTAATACATTTCTAGATATGTGCCAGTCTAGGTTGTGGTCACCTGATCACAGTAGTTGTCTTCCTTCATTGATTTAATAGGAAGAAATTCTTCCTTTTATAACCAAGAGGGCTATAATAGAAGTGAGGGATTCAGTCCAATATTTTTCCTGTTAATCACTTTTAACTCTAAGCAGCCTCCACAGAGAGCGCTAACTTCATTTCTTACCAACATTCTGCCACTGAATTTAGACTCCTGGAAATGGAGAATTAGCATGCGTGCTCTTGGTTTAAGTTGTTAGTCCTGAAAATACATTTTAAGGAAGACATTTTGAATTTTTTAATTTTAGTTACAGAATTCTTGTTTATGTCTGTTACATTGCAATGGCTGCACGTATTAAATGCGAGTATCCCGATTGCAGAAATAGAAGGAGTAGTGACCCCACAAAATGTTTCTTCAAAATACCAGGAGATAGTGAAAGGTGAGTTTTCATTTACAATATATAGCATTATTATTACATAAAACTAATATGATGTACTGGTAGATTTTCCTAGCCATGTGCATCATTATAAATCTTGTGTTACCGGAAATTAATTGCAATTAATTGCAATAAAGATCTTTGTATGTTTATGTACGAAATAAAATATTGTTACTAAATAAATCTGATGCATTCTAACACAACAGATTTGGTTGTTCATGTCTAAATCAATTCAAATTTTACAGCCCATTTCCTACCTCCACTTTCTGGGATATCACGTTCTGAAAATGCTAATGGTATTGGCTCAAGTTGTTTTTACAAAAAAAGGGGAAGTAAAAGTCATAATTGTAATAGAGATGGTTACATTTTGAACATTGGTGTGTACATGAATATAACGGGGAGGTGCAGAGAAGTTTTTTGAAATTCCCTCTATTTTTTTGTGCAGGAATGTCATTTGAAATTCCCGCCATTTTTTGTACATGTATCGCTCCAATTGTGGCTGTGAGAAGCTTCTTAATAGATTATACTTAATCTGGCTTATGATCCCTCCTATTATAGCTCTCTTGGTTATATCTGAGGAAGTCAAAATATTTTAGCATTCCACACCAGACATCCCACATTAATCAGATGTTAATAATAATTTGATATGTTAATGAATATGGTTTTGTACCAATTTATGGCCATCCTTCTGAACATTTGAGACACAGAGTCATTCCACGTCAAACCGGACAAATTTAAAGGAAATTTAACCTTGATGTTTTTTATTTGTCAAACTTTTTTATTCGATTGAAAGAACAAAAATAAAATGTATGTGTATTTTTATTTTCATAAAACTTGATTCTTGTGAAAAGTATTTAATTTCAAAACTTACGTAATAGCGTGCACACTGTTATATATAAATGATAATATCTCCGTTACTAATTAACACAATTTATTCACATTCGGCTCATATTAAAGCTCATAAGATATGCTTTTAGCATATCTGTCCTTCGATTACATAAACAATTTTGTTGTATTTTTTCCTCGAAAATTTATTTTTAAAATGTTTTTTTTTTTTTTTAAGTTCGGAAACTTTTTTCGAAATATAGAAAATATCACTGTGTCTGGTTGCTGGTTCTTGATTTTGTTGAAAGCTTTGGTGAGAAGTTCTATTTTTTCTTGCATATTCAAATTATTTTCAGTGGATTTCTTATAGATAAAATAAAACAGGCTTTATACATTAGGCTTAAATGCAAGATACCAACATTCAAATTGTTTTGTCTGTAAATTCTACAAAAATTCCTTATTAATAATAGGCTAATATTTGTTTGGAAAAAATAAAAGTTTGGCCCCATAAAGTCTGGAACACTACTGTAAATTCATACACTGTAAATTTTATAAAGGAATAGAAGGCAAACATGATTTTATATTGTAAACAATTAGGATGAAATAAAACAACCAGAAAACAAGAGAAATAACTTGTATGAAATGTCTTAAAAAGAAACATGTTTTAAATATATAGTTTTAAATGTCGTGTTTAAAACTTGCTTTAATCACTGGATATTGTTTTAAATAATTTTGAACACTTTTTTCAAAACTTTTTGTTTAAACATGTCAACTTGTTTAGTAAACAATTTAATCTTTTATCTTCAGATATTCAAATTATACAATTTCATAGCAAAGGCTGAATTGAGTTACGTAAAACAGTTTAAAATTGAGATCCAGCTAGGAGAATTGATCGTTATTGGTGATTACTCAGAAAATTAGTTTCGTAATACAATATGCTATACAGGGTTGCCATTGGAACAACAATTAAGTGACAGTACACCCATGTATATAAAAATATAAAATGCAAGTGATCGTGATTTGTCGCATAGTTGATTATCATTAATATTTGATTCACGACAGTGCAGGTTTTCATCTTTTTCCAGAAGAAAATTATTGGATATTTGAAAGAGAAATTCCTCAAAATTAAAAAAATCTACTACTTCATTAACGGTGTGGCAGGCAATACAAAAACAACCAAAAAATAATGTCATCAATTTAGTGAATCGTGAGAAAGATTTCAGTTTCTTGGTGGAATGGCATTTTTTCACGATAAGACTCTTGAATTGGTGTAGGTGGGACAGTCAAGAGATTAACCTCTTATGCTAATCTCCAGGGAAGTCTCATGAATGGGCAGTGTGTAATGTTAAAGGAATTTTGTTTTCATTTACATCTAAAGAAGAACATGATGAGAAAGCTCAGTTATTAAATGCCGAAAAGTTTGATTAAAGACAATTCCAAGAACATTCATTGTGTTATTCCTGTTAATGAAAACACAATTTCGATAAAACGTTCTCCTCTTCATCTGAAGCTCCTAGAGAAGTTGCTATGGGAACCAGACCAAGAATTCACCACAGGGAGGTTTCAATCAGCGCAAAGCAGTGATGGAATACCAAAAAGCAAGCAGCGCTAGTGCCAAGCCATTTTGCAGCTCTGTAAGTTTTCATTTTTCACAGACGTAGTTTTTAAGACTTCGTTATGCAACTTTGAATATGTGTAAGAAAATATGCGATCTAATTTTCATTATTTTTTTTCATTAAAATTAAAATGCTTGATATTGAGTTAGAAATATATTTATTTTATTTTTTGTAATAAATACACACATATCTTAGCAGTCTTGTTACTAATGATACCTTAAAAACATTTTTCTGCTCACTCATATATCCAGGAGAAAATAATTAGTACTGAAAGTGTAGTATTGCAACCCTCTGTGGTGACATGAAAATGGCTAATTGCTGGGTAATGTTTACCCTAAGGAGTATTGTAACATATTAAAAAAATGAACAAATTCTGAGTTGTTCAGGTTCCACGGCCTACTGTTTTCCTTGGAATGACCCATAGATAAAACTTCCTGAGTAGGCTAAAGTCATGTCATGTAGAGTAGTACAAATGTTGAATATTGAGAACTGATTCTGATATTTCATTATGAAGAATTGTACACAACTGCTGGTAGCATACTTGTTTTAAATTTTAACTTCACATTGATCATAATTATTGTATTTCCTCTCACTCCCAGTCTGTTGAGCCTGTCAAGGGCAATGACTTTGAGTTAACCCATTTTTTGAGATAGCTTGCTGTACTGTCTGAAATGGTAGTGTAGAATTCTTATCTTATCCGCAATAAGTGCGTGAAAAACCGATGCACTGATCATTTGGATGATGGGTTAACTTCTTCAGTTCTCTAATGAAGTTGCACATATTTTGTAAAAAAAAGAAACACACGTACAAATAAACCTTTCTTGTGTTTAAAATTTGATTATCTTTATTTGCTGAATAGAAATGTTTTCTTGGAAATGTTTTATCGTGATATTATCTTATTTGTTTCTGTAATTCATTAGGATGGAAAATAATGTGAGACAATGTTGATAAATTAGTCGGTAATATTTAATGTTATCTCACTCATTTCCTGTCTCGCATTTAGTTTGCTTACCTATAATGTCTTATTTGAAAAAGCATGATGTAATGCAACATGTCTGATATCGAAGAAGTTTATTTTATTTTTCTCCGTATTACACAGATCTGTGAAGATTTTGTGGATGAAATGTTTCATCATATCATGTACAGATTTTGCACAGCGTTGATAGCAGATTATTTCGGTATTATAACATTGTATGCAGCACTTACAGCATGGTATGATAATTGTGTAAATGTCTCAAATCGCGTTTTGCCACAATCTATTATTGCTTTTGTTGTATGTTTGGTTGTGTTATTGCTGTTTTGAGAGTAGGTTAGTGATAGCCTTGAAAACTATTTGTTTTTCATCCCCCTATGTGGTTAAAATGGCAAGTTCGATTGGTGAATCATTGAAACAGTTTTTGTTACGTAATTATGTGGGTGTTAACATGATGAAACATGAGGAAGAAATGTTATGGTACTTGGTTTTTCAAGAGTTTATATTTGGCATAATTTAAAACGAAATTAGGAGACAAGTACAAAATGTTTTCTCCACATGTTGTGTTTAAAATTTGTGAAGGAAGTAGAAGGCAGTTGTACAAATAGATGCATTCATCTTTGCCACTTGGTGTTCCAATAGTTTGGCGTGAATAGCAAATCATTGAAATAAATGCAATTTTTATGTTCATAAGGTATTCGGATTTAATGAAAAAAACAAGAAGGTCATTCAAGTACTCAAACCTGCCATCAAAAATAAGATGCGTCCACGTGGAAGAGATGTTCCAATTCTGACACCACAAGGAGTGGAATTTCACCCATGCAGATTATAGAAGAAGATTTAGATTTTTCATCAGACTTAGGGCTGGTTTCACTAACCTTCAGTAAATCTGTCCAAATGAAACATTAACTACTGAACATTAAAATATTTAATCATTCACTAAAATGCGAGCTGCTCACCAACCAAATTTTCTTAACATTTAATGAACATAAGTAATGGCTCATTACAGGTAAATGCGTTCAATGAATTTTTTATAACTATATCACAACATTTTTTTTTTTTTGTGAAACCACTGTATACTATATCGCAAATTGTGTACATCCTCAGAAAAAAGTTTTTCCATGTCTCTTGGTGATGGAAATGTTGAAGTTTTGACACATGATTAACATGAGTATGTTTGTATTTGCGCTGTCTCCATAGACTTCTAGCCGAGCAGCTATAGGCCTCTCGTCGTGCTGCATTATTGACGTCACTCTGGTGGTGCAGTCAGAAGCGTGTTAGCCTGTGGTTCCCAGGGCCCGAGTTCGATTCCCGCCCAGGTCAACGTTTTTTTATTAACGTAACTAATTTTTATACATATTACATCTCTATGTTTTTTATTTATTTATTTTTTTTTTTTGTGTAAGGAATTATTTCCCAACTCTGGTTCCCAACACTTGGAAGATCAATTTTCTTCCCGAAATAAAACAAAGATAAACAAATTAATTAAAGAAAAATAAAAAAAATACACATGTGGATCTAATACTTCGTCCACATGCCATCATTGTCTATCACTGCCTGACATTGAGTGCACCAGATCGCGAAAATAGTTCCGGTAGTACACCAGATCGCGAAAATAGTTTTAGTTCAGCGAGATCTTCCTAGGTAGCTAGAACTTGATCCTACAACTGATCTGATTCTGGGGTGGGTGGTCTCGATGTTTGTTGATCCTTTTTTTCGGGCCTTCTTGTGAACCATCTCTTTATGGCAGTGCAGTTATCCTGCTGGAAAATTAAATTTTCCTCGGAAAGAAAACAATTATAAATTAATTTAATGTATCCATTTCTTCCGCTTTTGTTTTAAAGCCAGTGCAAATAATAACAATCCCTCTGGATCCATCCTCTTGGCCATCTTGCAGAAAATTTCTCTGATCAAGCATTATTACAGCATCTAGTGTGTGCATGTTCAAATCTTATCACTAGCTATAAAATCGCAAAAAAGCATAGCGCTATATAGTATAGTGTCCGGTGTGTGTGTGTGCTGGCCTTCGGTCAACAGTGTGACTATTAAACATAATAAAATATTAATCAAGATTTAAGTTACGTATAGTTAGTGATTAACTTCTTTCACACCCCATTACTTTATTTGTAAATTACAGGAAAAACCATATTTCCACAAGTAATGCTAACCATGTCTAATTAATTTGAAGTAAATCAAGTTAATGTCCAATTTCGTGATAGTCATATACTGGAGTAATTGCATTGGTTCATACAGAAAACATATTCATGGATGGCTTTAGTCTAGTGGACAGAGCATCTGTTTCCGAATCAGTCGGTTGCATGTTCGAACTCACTGTTATGCATTTCTTTCTCTTTTTTTTCTATATATTTTTTAAATTAATTTACTTCTTTATGTGAGTCAATCCACATCAAATCGCACAAAATTATACAAATTTTGACCTTCATATTTCTGATTTCGTTTATATTTTTTTTTTACCAACTCTATGGGTCTAATAAACCAACAAGTGTATTTTTATTTCCTCCTAAGTCCACGTGTTTTTAAAATATTACATGTTAAAATTCGTTAAAAATGTCGCACAATGCAACATTTAAAGCGTCATATTTCTGACGATATTGATGTTAAAAATTTTTTGAAAAATGCATTTAAAAGCTTAAAGTACTGTATTTTATTAAATATTTACTAATTAATTTTAATATAATTATTACAAATATTTTTTTATAATTCAATTTTTAAAACATATATATCAATGTGAAATAGCCCTATTAAAAATCTAAAAAAATGCCTGCTAGGTGCACTGAAGTATTCTTAATAATTCCAGAAAAAATCAGAATGGGATCTCCAATAGTTTAATGGAAATTTAATTACTTACGACACAATGTGTAGCGGTTGGCGCAGCAGCAGTGGACGGGAAGTGTTAAAACGCGCTGGGAGGTTTATCGGCGCTGGATGATTGACTGAATGTTGCAACATTACACCCAGTATGGATCAAGTCACTCGAGGAAACACTGCTAATTTACTTATTATGAAATCTACAAATATTTGTACATTATGCTTTTTAAATGTTTCTTTTCATTCATACTTTAAATTTTCATTCGCCTACCTTCTTTCTTGAAAGAAAATTGTTTTTCTAAATCTTCAGTTTTTGACAACGGAATGAAAGAATGTAATTTTAACGTACCACTTATTGGTTTTAGATTATGGTATCTGGCCTGCAAATTTTCAGTGTGGTTTTTGTGCTTATTCAATGGACAAAATGTAAATGACACGTTAGAAATATTTTTTGTGACCAATCAAACAATTTTTTTTTTGGTGTTGTTATAGGATCTTGTATAGGCTAACTCTCGTGGCAAGTCTTTTAACAATTCCTCCAATGCCATCACATGGACCTTTACCATGCGACGTTGCAAAGAAGTATCATTCAGCACTAATTCCATAATCGTCTTCATGTAAGCAATTATTTAAAAAAAAAAAATTTTTTTTTTTGTATTGTGAACTTGATCCATTGGAACAGTAGATGATTTTTTTCATATCGTTGAATTCTTGGTTTAAGAAATTGATTGTTTCGGATTGAAAAAAGTGAAAGGGATCGGTGTCATGTTTCATGGTTTCTGAGATGACAATACTTTTGTAATGAATTTCTGTATCTCCTTGAAATATACTACGAAAGGATTTATTTATTTGTTTATTTAAATATACAGAATAAAGAATATAATTACAACAAGAGAAATAGAAATAAAATAATACAATCAATATAAAAAAGGAGATACAGTAGTATTAACAAAATTTGAGACCGAATGAGCAACGCTCGTGTTCGGTCGCAGTTCAGATATAATATTAATAGGCCTATAAGAGAATATAAAATAAAATAAAGTAGGAAGTAAAATTAAAATTGTATTTTATTGTGGCTTGGCATATGTTCCAATGCACACCTTGTATTGAATCTTGTATTACAAATGAATAATTTTCAGAAAAGTCTGCAATAACTATGTAATTTTCAGGTTGTACATTTCTTTTCATTCCGTCAAAAATAAAATATGGCTGACTTTTGAAGGGATGACGATGCATCTTCTACATGAAAAGCTTTACATGCTAGGGAGCCTTTTATTTTTTTAAACTTTCCACGGGGGTATAGTTTTTGTTGTAGATTCCTTTTCTTGATAGGGGATTCTATTGACATCAAACTCTTGTTTAATTCCTCAATATTAGTGATTTCTAGCACTGTATCCATAGAACTGCTAGAAGAAGAACTGGGATGATCACTTTCTCTGTCCGCACTTTCATTTGATTCATGTTTATTAATATCACAAGAACTACAGGCTTCACATGTAATTTCACCTGACCTATCCGGAAATTGATTGATTTTTACGGAATAAATCACATATTTGCACATTCAAAGACTCCTTTAAATTGAGCTTTATCAATAAGTCGCGACTTACGCGTCTTAGTATACTTTTCTTTTTAAAAGCGTGATTAGGAAGGTAAATGGATTTAAACACTTGTTATATATTACGCGATCTTTACCATCACTCATTTTGTATAGAAGTCACGTCACTCCGTGAAATTCAAACCCAAACTGATTATTTTTCTCTTGTATATTTTGTCTCCTGTCATCTGTTTACTGCCATAAAGTTTACTGCCTTACCTAGTCTTGCTATCATCAAACACTTGGCTATATTACAGTATAAACATGTAGTACTGTGAGGGGCTTCCCCTCTTAGCTGAGCTGACAATAATAAAATAATTTTAGATAAGATATTTACTGTTCCTTAAGGTATTAATCATTTGATGATTAGTATGGTGACATCAGATGCAACAGGGAATTTCGTAAAACTAGCCACGGGCAGCCTTCTAGCCTATGGCTGCAAGCAGTTCATTAGCTGGGCATTGTGAGTGCGTGCATGCTTCCAGAAAATAAATTGTTACAAATGTATGGGTGCCGATCCCATATTTATAAATGCAGTAGTTTCCAGATAATACATCAGCGAACAAGTCTATATATATTTTTCAGATTTTTAACTTGGCTATTTAATACAGTAATTTTGCATTGAAAAAGAAATGATTAAAAAAATGGGCCAAATTTTAAATTTATTTGTGATAGGCCTAAAGTAATAAAAAGTGTTGTATTTAGTCTTTCAAATGCGCCAAACCGCAAATCTCGGTTATATGTAGGCACAGAGTTCCAAGTGAGTTTATGTAAGAGTGCGCACATAATTTGCGTAACTTCAAATAGTCATAACTACACAAATAATTAATAATTGTGAAAATAAAACAATACGGGTCTCCTTATTTGATGTCTGGAATTCATGAAAAAAAATTCGACCATTTCCGAGAAGGTCGTGTTTTATTGCTGTGCGATTTGATGTGGAATGACTCATTTGTTAACAGTCTTTGTCATACTACTTACTTGTGCTGAATTCTTTTCCCTGGAACTTGTTCTAACTACTAAGGGACGACATAACAACAAAACGAAACTAATTATATTACTTCAACTAGTAATTCTCTTGTGAATGAGATCGCTCGTCCTCTGATCATGCGCACTGGGACTTACAAAGTATCTGTGCGACAAAACTTTTTCTAAGACAGTACCTGCTACATCATTTGCATGCCTGTCAACAATGAAGTAACACATTTACAAAATAATAGTAAATGGAGAAAAAAGTACTATTATTATGATTCTTTACTACTACTTACTTACTGGCTTTTAAGGAACCCGGAGGTTCATTGCTGCCCTCACATAAGCCCGCCATTGATCCCTATCCTGAGCAAGATTAATCCAGTCTCTACCATCATATCCCACCTCCCTCAAATCCATTTTAATATTATCTTCCCATCTACGTCTCGGCCTCCCCAAAGGTCTTTTTCCCGCCTGCCTCCCAACTAACACACTATATGCATTTCTGGATTCGCCCATACGTGCTACATGCCCTGCCCATTTCAAACGTCTGGATTTAATGTTCCTAATTATGTCAAGTGAAGAATACAATGCGTGCAGCTCTGCGTTGTGTAACTTTCTCCATTCTCCTGTAACTTCATCCTTCTTAGCCCCAAATATTTTCCTAAGAACCTTATTCTCAAACACCCTTAATCTCTGTTCCTCTCTCAAAGTGAGAGTCCAAGTTTCACAACCATACAGAACAACCGGTAATATAACTGTTTTATAAATTCTAACTTTCAGATTTTTTGACAGCAGACTAGATGACAAAAACTTCTCAACCGAATAATAACACACATTTCCCATATTTATTCTGCATTTAATTTCCTCGCGAGTGTCATTTATATTTGTTACTGTTGCTCCAAGATATTTGAATTTTTCCACCTATTCAAAGGATAAATCTCCAATTTGTTTAGTTCCATTTCGTACAATATTCTGGTCACGAGACATAATCATATACTTAGTCTTTTCGGCATTTACTTCCAACCCTA
This sequence comes from Periplaneta americana, assembly GCF_040183065.1. Lineage (NCBI taxonomy): Eukaryota > Metazoa > Arthropoda > Insecta > Blattodea > Blattidae > Periplaneta > Periplaneta americana. The sequence goes on from NC_091126.1 coordinate 3,326,683, forward strand.
TCGCTTTACTTGCTTCAAGTAGAATTTCCGTGTTTTCCCTAATCGTTTGTGGATTTTCTGCTAACATATTCACGTCATTCGCATAGACAAGAAGCTGATGTAACCCGTTCAATTCCAAACCCTCTGTTATCCTGAACTTTCCTAATGGCATATTCTAGAGTGAAGTTAAAAAGTAGAGGTGACAATGCATCTCCCTGCATTATTATGATTATTACTATTATTATTTTCGTCATAATTATAATTGTATTTATTGCATTCCTGATTACTCTACAGTGTTGACCTCATGTGAGGGAGGATGATATTTTATACACAATAACATAGAAATACGAAGGGCCAGCAGGACCGAATATGTTGAAAAAAAATATATATACAGTATATACATACATATATGTATATATATATATATATATATATATATATATATCATATATCACATACAATAATTGCAATTTAGGTATAGGTAATATTCTTGAATCTTATGATCCAGAATGAAAAGAATTTAAGATTTATAATTTAATTGACTGTGAAGTATAGTTGCAGAGCTGGAAGAAAGTAGAAACTTGATATCAATTAATATGCTGTGTTAAGTAACTATTTTCAAGGTAAACGTTCAATGCTTGCGTAAATTTAATTCTAGTAAATGGAAGTTAATATATCAATGAAGTTTTGTTATGTTTGAATATACATTATGTGTTAATGTACTAATATTTCCTAGGTATGTTGTTATAATAATCACTTTCATGTGTTAAAATAAAAACTAAGTTGTATGTTACCTAGTTGACTGTATTCAGCTTTGTCTGAGTCATTCTTACGATATAATATTATGTGATCAGTTTCTTCTAAAATCTTGAGTACCACGATCTTCGTGATGCAGTATCTTTCGTGAAATGTTGTCGTTCAGATTTTCAAAATAAACATTTAAGAAATGTTTAATATTTTCCGCCATTTTTTATTGCAACTAGTGAACCATTAAAAATTTAAAGACTGAAATTTCTATCACTAAATTAATGATAGCATTACTGGTTCACTAGAGCTAAAGATACTTGGTGAGCTACGAATTGTTTTAATGAACCAGTAAATAAATTAATCATTAAAAACAGTGAAGGGCCAGTTTCACCAAGCAGTCAGTGTGCTGGCTTCCAGACTTCTGGAACTGCATTCGATTCCCGACCAGATCAACTTTTTTTTTTATTAACGTAACTAATTTTTATACATGTTACCTCACTTCATTTTCTATAGTGGAACGAATTGTTTCCCAACTCTGGCTCGACTAGGAGAATAAAAAAACTCTTGGGAGATCAATTTTCTTCCTGAAATAAAACAAACATAAATAAACAAATTAAAGGAAAATAAAAAAATACACATGTGGATCTAATATTTTATCCACATGCCACCGGCGTCTATCACTGCCTGACATGTTTGTGGCATTGAGTTCACCAGATCGCGGAAATACTGTAGTTCTGGCCCTCAGTAAGATCTCTCCAGGTAGCCAGAACTTGATCCCACAACTGATCTGGATTTTGAGGTGGATTGTCTCGATATTTGTCAATCCTCGTTTTCAGACCTTCCTGTGAATCATCTTTGAACATTTATGGCAGTGTGTGCGGGGTGGTTATCCTGCTGGAAAATTAAATTTTCTTCGGGAAGGAAACAATTATAAATTTCATGAATCCAGTTCTTCTGCTTCTGTTTTAAATCCAGTGCAAACAATAACAATCCCTCTGGATCCATCCTCTTGGCCATCTTGTAGAAAATGCCTTATGCGCATTTCATATCTTATCGCTAGCTATAATATCTCACAAAAATATAAGCGTAGTGCTATATAGTATAGTGTCGGGTGTGCGCTGAACTTTAGTCAACAGTATGACTATTAAACATAATGATATATTAATAAAGATATAAGTTAAATATAGTTAAGGAATAACGATTTTCACACCCCATTACTTTATTTATAAGTCACAGGACAAAACATATTTCCACAAATAATGCGAATCGTGTCTAATTGATTTCAAATAAATCAAGTTAATGTCCATTTTTGTGATACACATATCCTGGAGTATTGCATTGGTTCATACAGAATGTTTTCACGAAAACTTTAGTCTAGTGGACAGAGCATCTGTTTCCGAATCAGTTGGTCATCTGTTCGACCTCGCTGTTATGCATTCCTTTTTTTTTTTCTCTTTGTTAAATTAATTTACTTCTTTATTTGTTAACAGTCTTTACCGCACTACTTATTTACGCTGAATTCTTTTCTCTGGCACTTGTTCTAAATACTAAGGGACGACATACAACGAAACGGAACTAATCATATTACCTCAACTAGTTGTTCTCTTGTGAATCAGATCGCTCGTCCTCTGCTCATGCGCACTGCCTCCTTTCTGGGACTGCGACAAAACTTTTTTGTAAGACAGTACGTGCTACATCATTGCCTGCAGACCAACAATGAAGCAAAGCAGTTACGAAATAATATTAAATGGAGTAAAAGTACTATTATTATTGTATGTATGTGTATGTATGTATATATGTATTTATTTATTAACACTACAATTGGGTATACACCCAGTGGCAGTGATATATAATATACAATAATTACAATTACATGAAATAAAATATAATAAACGTAAATGAAAAAAATAAAATAAACGTAAATCTATAAATAGTAGATGCAATAAACCTAGGACTATAAATACAAACTATTCTATAATAACACCTTCGATAAGCAAAAGTAAATCTGACTTATAAGTACTTCTATTTCACCCAACTATTACCAATTAAAGTAATACATTACCAATTTAAGTAATTACTATTATTATTATTATTATTATTATTATTATTATTATTATTACCATTATTATTATTATTATTATTATTATTATTACCATTACCATTATTATTATTATTATTATTATTATTATTATTATTATTATTGCCATAATTATAGTTTTGTAATTATTGCATTCCTGATTGCAGTGGTGACATCATTTGAGGGAGTATGATATTTTATATACAACAGCTGCTATTTAGGTATACATAATATTCTTGAAACCTGTGATCCAGAATGAAAAAAATTAAAGATTTATGAATTTACTGTACTGTGAAGTATAGTTGCAGAGCTGAAAGAAAGTAGAAACTTAATCCCAAATATGCTGTGTGAAATAACTATTTTCAAGGTAGATGTTCAATGTCTGCGTAAATTTAATACTAATAATATACCAGTTAAATCTTGTTATGTTTGAATGCACATTGGGTATTAATTTACTAATATTTCTTAGGTACTGGTATGTAGTTATAATAACCACTTTTATGTGTTAAAATAAAAACTCAGTTGTATGTTACCTAGTTGACTAGTTTCAGCTTTGTCTCAGCCGTTCTTATGATATTCTAACCTATGATCAGTTTCTTCTAAAATTTCGAGTAGCACTATGTTCGTGATGCAGTTTCTTTCGTGAATTTTTGTGTCATTCATATTTTCAAAATTATCGTTTCTTAAATGGTAACATTATCTCCATCTGAATCTTAATTTTCGAGTAGTTCCAGATATAACAATTCTACGTCGAAACGTTCCTCCATTTTGTATTGCAACTAGTGAACCAATAAATAAATTAATAAATCATTGAAACCTTAGTGAAGCTTGGTGAAACCAGTCTTGAAATTTCTATCACTAAACTGATGATAAATTTATTGGTTCATTAAGGCTAAAAAGATGCTTGCTGAGCTATAAAAATAATTTTATTGAACCAGTTAATAAATTAATGAACCATTAAAAATACTTAAGCTTGGTAAAACTGGCTATAAGAATAATAACTATTTAGAATGAACTATACATATTGTTGCTGTGTGCGTGCATGCGTGCGTGTGAGTTGGGTGCATTTAAAAGAGCAGAATGGTCTTTAAAATAAAATTATTCCTAAACATTGAAAGTTGATGTATTTGCCATCTTAATAAAGTAACAAAGAAAGTTTCGGAATTGGTAGAGTGCTAGCCTTTTGTGCCAGAGGTTGCGAGTTCGATCCTGGCCCAGGTTGGTGGAATTTAATTGTGCTTAAATGCGATAGGCTCATATCAGTAAATTTTTTGTCATTAAAAGAACTCCTGCAGGAGAAAATTCTGGCACACCAGCGACACTGATATAATCTCGGTAGTTGCGAGCATTGTTAAATGAAACATAATTTACAATAAAGAAAATAGCAAAATTTTAGTACAGTGATATAAACACAAATAACTTTTTGTAAAGTTTTTTCACTCCTGTAAAGCTGACTTCAAACCACATAGCTTGTTTTACATATATATTGGCATTTTAAAGGTGACTAACTGAATATACTAATTCTTAGTTTGTTAATTGCATTCTGTAGTCATTGATACTGAGTGTAGATTCTAGCAACGAAATTCTTTATGCTCCAGATGATGACGTAGAATATGCAGGAAACATAGCCACTGAATTTAGTCTTCATTTAAATACTTCTGGAAAGAATAACATTTTTCACATGTAAATTTCGATTAATACCTTTTTAAATTTTCCAATTATAGGTATTTCCTTAATGTGCTGGAGTAACCTGTTGTGTAATTTGAAGTCAGTATATGTAAAACTTTTTCCATAGAGTAAAGTTTTATGCGAGAGAGAGGACAGGTTGTTTTTGTTTCTTGTGTTGTGTGAATGTATACTTGATAATAATTTTCTGGAAGCCTGCCAGGTTTGTTTTTATGTAGACAAGGATCTCTAAGATATGAACACGAGGAAGTAGTAGAATATGTAATTCTTTGAACATTTGTCTGCAACTGATTCTCTTGCTTGCTTTCATGATTATTCTCAAAACCCTCTTCTGTAATTTGGAAATTAATTTATTGTTGGTTGAGTTTCCCCAGAATATTATACTATAGATAATGAGGGGATGAAAGCAGGCATAATAGAGAGATTGAGCAAAATTCAGACCTGGTATTTTTGTTACTGTGCATGAAGCAAAACATATTTTACTTAGTTTTATTGCCAATAGTTCTATACGTTTTGCCGCTCATCATTCAGCATTCAAAGGATTCAGTTGGTTAGCAATTTGCTCCGTAAGGTGTAGACGCTGGCACGGCAAAGTAAAGGTCTGCTCACACCAACGCGGGATGCGGGAGCGGCAGCGAAAGTGAAACAAACCGATGTGTAATTGTGAGTACAGCACAGTGGGTGGCGGGACAGCAGCATACTATTCCCAGTTCGCTGCAAGCAGCATTTTCCCGCGTCCCGCATTCATTTTGGCAATGGCGACTGAACAGTTAATAGAGTGTGTTAAGAGACATGAGCAATGAAGATTATAGGAAGATCACTTGTGGGATGAAATAGGGAAAGAACTGCATGCACTGCTTTATAACTATTTTTTACTTGTGTATACAGAAGGTGAATCTCAAAACTGCGTTCGTATTTTGGTGGATCCAACAGTATGTCAAATAACAATAGGATACATGTAACATGGTATATTGTTCTGCATGAAGGAGGGAGAGCAATGGTGACTTGTTCAATAGTTGAGCAGTTTGGACTTTTTCAATTGCTAATTGTCAAAAATTATAACACAACATTTCGTCTTCAGGTAAAAACCTACTGTGTGGATCATTACAAATAGCTAGCCTGTGCGACTGATCGACGACCATCAAGTCGGTCCGAAAACCCAATGTCATAAGCTGCCGTAACGTGAAATATATAAAAAGAAGAATACCGTAGTTGTAACTAAACTAATTATATGGAACATTAACACAAAGAACAAGGAATAATATACACTAATAATCAACAGTGGAAATAGTGAAATTATGAAACAATAGGAATAATGAGCATTATAATTTTTTTTTAAATTAGCCATGGAAAAAGTCCAAACTGCTCAACTATTGAATGATATAATATTGTGACATTATATAATTTTACCAGATTATAGAATTATGGTAGTTTATGTATTATTTACACACAAATTAAAAAAAAAGAACAGGTACCAAAAATTACGTTAAAACAGCATATCTTGCTCAACTTCAGAATGCCATAAAGCACGACTAATTAATTTGGTGCAATATTGTATGCACGAAGTTCTTTTCATTACAAATGAACTTATCTTCAAGAACTCATTATAGGCCTAAATAAAATAATGACTTTTTTTTCATTGCTTATTTTTTAATCCCTACTATAAGCTGAAGATAATTTATTGAATATCAAGTTTAGCGTTAATACATACCAATTATGATAAGTCTACAAGGCAAAAACATAATTTAAAACACCCAACTATGCTTCAGTAAGCCTACGTGATTTCAGGAATTTTAAAGCCCAAAATGTATTACAATTGAATAAACCATTAGTCACTTACGCTAATAATATTAAATTATCGGATACTTTTGCTCAACTATGCAAATAAATTGGTGCCATGAGTCCTAACACTATAAATATCGGTGAACAAAAGACAACTCTTCTCTCATACCTATTAAAAATCACTGAGAAAGTGAGGTTGAGTGGGATGTTATGATTTATTTTATTTTTTTATTTGGTTATTTAACGACGATATATGAACTGCGGGGTTATTTAGCATCGATGGAATTGGTGATAGCGAGATGAGGCCGAAGATTCGCCATAGATTACCTGACATTCGCCTTACGGTTGGGGAAAAGCTCGGGAAAAATCCTAATCAAGTAATTAGCCCAAGCGGGAATCGAACCCGCGCCCGAACACAACTGCGGATCGTCAGGCAAAGCCGACTGAGCTATGCTGGTGGCTCGTTATGATTATCTCGAACTATATACTATTATTTTAAAGTATTTATTAAAACAGTGATATTCCATTTTTTTTTGTTAGCATATCCCCAACATATATTTGTATCCCCAAACTGCATTGCAGTTATATAAGAATTACGAAAAGACTATGATTGATGTTTTACTAAAAATAAATAATAATAATAATAATATTATTATTATTATTATTATTATTATTATTATACAGTAGTTATTGATGCAATAATAATACTAATGATTTACGTAAAATATTATTCAAGCAAGAATTGATATTGCAAAAAAAAAATACAATAATATAATGCAATAATTATCAACAAGTATAATAAAATAAATATGTTAGCATTTTAACTTACGTAATCAAGACGACCAAAAATTGAATACCACTGTATTAGAGTATGTGTGCTAAAGAAAACTCTACAAATTTTTCACGATCACTGAAAGCCACAGAGGGCGCAGTAAAAAATGAGAACATACTGTGTGAAAAAAAGAATTTCTGGTCTCTTAACTGGAGTTTCGGTTAACAAAGGTTCTACTGTGACAGCAAGAGTGTAGTAGTATATGAACGAACCTATGATCATCTTCGGCAACTGCAAGAAACAGAAGTACTTCTTCATTAGAAGAATCCTATTTGCGACTGTATCCTGCTCTGGTGTGAAGATAACGACGAATTCGCAGCGATAGCGTCCCAGTACCGCGTTGGTGTGAGCGGAAGGGAGTGACCAGGTTAGTGTAGTGCGATCGAATGAGATATTTAAGGTATAGCTTACAGCAGTAAAATTTTGGAAATAAAGAACATTTTTTTCCTCCATTACTGTACCTTGTAGAATAATGCAAATTAGTATGTGTAAAACATTGTCCTTCTTCTATATGAAAACAATATTTTTACGGTTTAAAAAAAATTATTTATTTATTTTTTTTTCAAAATTCAGTTCACTGTGCAGTGATGAAGTGTTTTCCACATAACTAAAAAACTATCCAATCACAGTCTAGTATGTACAGTCACGGAGCTTGAGTTGTGAGGGTGCTAGGAACAATAGACTGTGCGGGTACTATTCCGCCTCATCTGTAATGGTGCGATAGTAGTGATCCTAGTGGTTAGCAACTATCTATGGATGCATATTTACTACGTATTTAGCTTCGTGACTGTATATACTAGACTGTGATCCAACATTTTGTGATGAACCTTTTTTGTGTGTATTTATGCATATCATATCTACAATATGATGCAAAATCACTTCTCTACCTTTGATAGATTGTGTGATAAAAAATAAATTCATTTAAAAAAATGGTCAAATATCAATATTTTCTTCTATCACTAAAAAAAAAAAAAAATATTATTTATTAAGGAATGTAGTTGAAAGAGCATGATATTGTAAACATGAGTTTCAGCAATAAAATGAAAGAGAGAGAATATGAAAAAGTTAACAAGTTTATGAGTTATGAGGGAAACGCTTCATCACTGCACAGTAAACTGCCATCATTTTGAATTTTGGAAAAAAAATATATAATTTTTAAAAATCGTAAAAATATTTTTTTCATGTAGGAGAAGGACAGTGTTTTACACATTCCAATTTTCATTATTGTGCAAGATACGGTAATGGAGGAAAAAAATGTTGAATATTTCCAAAAATGTTACTGCTGTAAGCTATACCTAACGCCTTAAGTGATTATGGGTTTTAATAAAAAAAAAGTGTCTCCTGCAAAAGTGTTTTTTTCAAGTGTTGCAAATCAGTGTATTAAGTGAGAATATGGAAATGGAATTAGGATTATACAGAAGTAGAATGGGGCGATTCAATTTAAGAAGACTGAAAATAAATAATAATCAAGTGAAAGAAGAGAGTCCTCAAATAGGATGGGCAGGTGTGGTGCTGGCTGCATGCAGTCTTTTTTTATAACTTTTTGATGCAAATAAATATTGCTATGTTGGAATTGCGACAAGAGATGGAATAAAAATACAGAGAATGTGAGCAAGCTGTGCAAAGAGGTGAAAACGTTGAAGTCAAGGGTGAACAATTTAGAATTCAACCAAGGAAAAAAGAATTTGATTATCTTTGAAGTATACGAAGAACATAGAGAATAGAGATTAGACACATATAACATAGTGGCTGTGATACGGTATGTAGAGAGTTCAATTTAAATGTAAATGAGGGAAGAATAGAAGAAGCCTTCAGATTGGAAAGACAGAAGAATAGGCCAATAATGGTGAAATTCTCGAGTTTATGTACGAAGGAGTTCATCATGAATAACCTAAGGAATCTGAGAGGTTCTCAAATATGCATCGATCAAGATTTCAGCCCAGAGATAAGAAAAAAAAGATTACTGATTCCTTTTCTGAAGGAGGCGAAGGCAAGAGCGAAGGAACAGTTTGCTGTTCTAGTGAAGAATAAACTGAATATGAACAGCAATATAGTGGATTTAGAATATTGCCAGATGAATGGAATAAACACTGATTTACGGGAAAGAAATGAGAACGTTAATAGATCGTCACCAGGAAAAATTGCGGAAATATGGTCGACAGAGGCGCCAGCTGAGACAGTGACGTCAGCCAACATGATGCGTGAGATGATAAACCAGCCAAGACAATAATGTATGGAAACGCGGCACTCCTGAGTCAGCAAATAAGGAACATATGACTGGAGCGAGAGACGTCCGAACGAGGACAAGAAAGGAGGTCAGGAGGAGTCGATCATCTGAGGGCAGCGAAGGGTCCTGGAACAGGTCTAACGAAATTACTGTTTCATCCCCGAATGGCAGTTTGCTGGCGTTAGCATCAGGAAGGGAGCAGAAGAGTTACAATCTGCGAAACTGGTGTTTGACTGGAGATGAAAATGCAAACAGAGGATGTTAACCTGGGCAATGAAATACTTAAATATGGCTTTATAAATAATGGAAGACATCCTGAACATAATTAGAAATAAAGATATATAGATTATTAGGTGAATATGATCTTCTAGGGGTAGTGGAAACGGTTGAAAAATGATGACAAGTTAGTAATAAAAGATTTTATGTTCTATAGTAAAAAGGGACCAATGGTGGGCTTATGTGAGGGCGGCAATGAACCTTCGGGTTCCTTAAAAGCCAGTAAGTAGTAAAACTATTTTGAAACAAAGGAAAATGGGAAGAAATCCAGGGGGAATTGCATTTATAATTAAAAAGAACCTGAGTAGTAGGATTGGATGACATGTTATGGATCGGAGTATTAGGGTGGAAGAAGAAAGTAAAATTTATAGTAGGATGCACCTACATGCGCTCTAAGAACTCAAAACATGCCAAGAAGAATTTTTGGTACAAGTTGAAAGGGGAAATAAAGAAACAGAAAGGAGTATAAAATGAAAGAAATATTAATAATGGGGGGTCTTCAATGGAAGAATGGCAGAGGAAGATGTCTAAAACTTAATGCTATGGGATGAGGATGAAGTGAATAACGAGGAGGGTAGACAACTATTAAAATTTTGCGAGGAGGAAAATTTCTATTTATTAAATAGTAAATATGGAGAGGACTGTGAAGGTAATTTCACTTTCGTTGGCACAAATGAGCAATGTATGATCGATTATATGTTAATAACAGATGATTTGATATTTATGATTAATAATTTTAGAATTGAAGATCGGTCCACAAGTAGCCACATGTCAGTAGAAGTAGAAATTGTAATGGAGACGATGAAGGAACATAAAAGAGTGGAAGAGAGTAATAATGAAAAGAAGGCGACTATGAAAATAGTATAGAAAGAAGAAGCAAAGGAACATTTTGCAAGTTTATTAGAGGATAAAACGAGCTCTTTACTACAACTAGGAATAAAGAAAACATTACCAAACAACTTGGACTTAGCATTGAACTTAGTTTAGCATGGTATGGAAAGAACGAGTAGAGACGTGATGCATAAGCAGAAGGGAAAAAGATTAGGTGGTAAGGTAAGTTGATATGATGCGAAATGCAGAGAAAGTAAGAAGAAATATATGAGAGCTTATAGGTTATGGAGAAAAAGTAACAGCATAGATGATAAAAAAGCATTTCTGAACCTAAAAAAAAAAGAGTATAAGGATTTACTTCTTGAGAAAAAGACAAATTTCAATAAAAATGAACTTAATAAATTAAATGACCTAATTAGAAATAATAATATGGCGGCAGCAGCAGCAGCATGGAAAGAAATAAATAGGTTAGTGAAATGAGAAGACAAGATTAATGAAATTGTAGAAGGAATATGGGTGGACCATTTCAATAGATTGAGGAAGAAATTTAGCATAAACGAATCTATAGAGTTACAAAGTTCGGTTCTAAATTGGAGATATAATGAGTTATTAGATAAAGATTTTGAACTTGAAGAGCTTAAAACTACAATGAGTATGGATGGCATTCCAGTGAGAAATGAGTAAGAATGAGGAATGCCTAGTAATTATCTTAAATATATTTAATAAAATAAAGAAAAGGTTCAGGATCCCTGATTCATGGGCTTCGGGTCAGCGTGGTTGGCACAGTTGGTATAGAGCTGGCCTTCTATGCCGGAAGTTGTGGGTTCAATCCTGGGCCAGGTTGATGGCATTTAAGTGTGAATAAATGCGACAGGCTCGTGTCAGTAGATTTACTGGCATGTAAAAGAACACCTGCAGGACAAAATTCTGGCACACTGGCATTGTCTGTATCAGGAACTTCTGTCATTTGTTCTCTAATTTGCCTCTGGCTTTCATTGTCCTCTTCTTTGTTGTCCTCAGGTATGAAGTATTCAAGCATATATCTTACTGTGCAACATTTTTAACATATTTGGTTAATTTAATATTTCCTGAATTAATTTTAAAATCATGTTAATTTCAATTATCTTTAACTTAAATTACATTTGAAATGATGTAGTTTGAAAGCCCACATTTTAAGCTTTAAAATGAGCTATGTACGATTTACAGATTCGGAGTTACATGTGTTTGTAAAACACCATAACCAGCCAATGTCTATCAATTTGACTGCAAATAATTTTGTGAAGAAGTTACATTACATCAAAATTAACGCCGTGAAGTAACTTCCTTTGATGTAGGAAATGTATAAAACAAGTTTGAACTTTTTATAAAAATGTAGTGTTTTTTAAGTGTTTCATTTCACGTAGAATGACTCATAACACTAGTCGACAAAAATGAACTTTTTTTTTCTTTCACAAGAAGTAAAATAACATTTTCTAGAAGAATATTTCGTGCTGAATTCAAATATAATTTCAGTTTTTCCCCATCGGGCAGGAGTTTTTTGTGATATTCATTTGAATTTTTATAATATTCTAAAAAAATCTGTAACTAGCTATCTAATTCAACATTATAACTACTCATTCTGACTTACCTAGCAAGTGATAGTGATTTTCGGGCATATTTTGCATCTGGAACGTCTCTCTTCTTGGTCCAACAGTAGTCAGCCAGCATATTGGAACTCCACTTGCCTTGGTACCTCTTTTCCATAGTAGAAATTTGCTGATGAAAATGCTCACCGTGCTCATCACTGACAGCTCCAAGATTTTCGGGGAAGAAGTCCAAGTGGGAGTCCAAGAAGTGAATTTTTAAAGACATGTTGCATCCCATAGCTTTATAAGAATGCAGAAGATCAGTCACTATGTCACGATAGTTTTCTGCTTTATGGTTTCCAAGAAAATTGAAACATAAACTTTTGAAAGACTGCCAGGCTGCTTTCTCCAGTGGATTTAACAGTCCTTCGAAATGATCATCACCCATTAATGACCGGATTTGTGGTCCTATAGAAATTCCTTCCTTCAGTTTAGCATCACTGACTTTGGGGAATTTCGATTTCAAGTACAAGAATCCATCAGACTGTTTATCCATAGCTTTGACAAAATTTTTCATTACTCCTAACTTAATATGCAATGGAGGTAACAATATTTTTCAGGATTCACTAAAGGGACATATGACACATTTTTCTGGCCAGGGATATGAGATTCACGTTTAGGCCATGATTTTGTAACATAGTGAGACTTCCTATCTCTGCTGTCCCAGAGGCACAAAAAACAGCAAAATTTGGTGAACCCAAGTTGCAAACCAAGCAATAACGCAATGACCTTTAAATCACCACAGATATACCATTCATATTTTCCATATTGTATTTTCTCTAGAATTACTTTCATATTTTGATATGTCTCTTTCATATCAGCGGCATGCGCTACAGGTATTGATGGAAGTTCATTGCCAATATGTAGCAGCACAGCCTTCAAACTAACGAATAGACGAATCTATGAATAGTCGCCACTCATCTGGCCAGTGTTGAAGCCCAAGAGTTTCCATAACTGAACAAATATCATTACAGAACACAATACCATTTTCTTCAGAGAAGCAGTCCTTGAAATCACTATGGCGGCCACGATAACTACATATGCTTACGTCTTTTTGGAGTAGATTCCACCCTTTGAGTCTGGAAGCTAAACCTTCAGCTTGCTGTTTAGACAGATTTAAATCCCGAATCAGGTCATTAAGGTCTTTCTGATTGGGAAAGTATGGTTCTGATGAAAAGGTATTGGCTTCAAATGTAGGATCATTTTTATTTTCATTTGAAGCATTTTCAGTTTCAGTTAGGTCAGAATCAGAGTTATTACCTACAGGTACAGGGAACTGTTCATTGTGTAAGACAGGTCTTATTGCAGATTTCAAATTAGGATACTTAACTGTATGTTTTGTTTTAGATGTGATTCCTGTAATATTTGTCAAACAGAAATAACAATCACTTAAATGATCCTTCGGTTCCCTCCAAATCATAGGAATTGCAAATGGCATACGATGTGTACCCTTTTTCCACCCAGTCAGCAATCTAACACACGAAACACAGCATGTATTTGGGGCCCAGCTCTTATCAAAATCACCAGCCTAACAGCCAAAGTAAAGTTGATAACACTTCTTTACAAGTGGGGTCAAATGTCGCCTCTGAGACTTGAAGGTCAGCTCACCACAAATATAGCAGAAACTGTCTACATGATTTACACACTTTCTTGGCATGATGAACAACACTAAGCACTAAAACACTACATACACAATACACTTCCGAAAAGAAAGGAAGGAACTATTTCACTACTGAACAAACTCACAGCCAGCTCGATACTGACACATCACAATGCCAGATGAACAGGTCTGAGCATGTCCAAACATGAATGAACCTGCACAGGATTGTTTTATGGTGCTTCAGCATAATATTACAAATCATTTCCTTAAATACAGCTTGGATAAAATCGCTACATATGAGGTAACGGTTCCTATGACAGGTCAAAGAAAATGCTAAAATCCGATTTTAAAAAGTAGCTATCACAAAAAAACTGTGCCTGATGGAAAAATTCTGACTACATATCTGAATTTAGTATGAAAAACTGCACTAGAATCACTAATCAGATTTCTTGTGAAGAAAACCTTGTCGACCAGTGAATTGGTTGTTTATTGTTTAAGGTGTAATGTCATAACCATTGTTAACAAGCCACTAGGTCTTTTTTTTAACTTTTCTTTATTATTGCACACACACACACACCCACAGCATTATAAAAATAAATTACTCCATATAGGTCTAATAGACTCCATGTTAAAAACAATTATATTGCTGGGAAATTGTAGAAAACCCTCAAATAATAGAAGACTTATTTTAAAATGAAAAAATGCAAGAATACAGGGAGAACGTGCAATTTGGCAACCCTAAAAGTAAGGAATATGCTCTCACTGTAAAAGAGCAGCATGCAGTAATAACATTTTCGGGGAAGCAATTCCATGGAAACACTGTATGTAGGCAACAGACACCGAAGCCCAGTCGAGCAATGGCATACATGCAGGCACTGCTTCCCTTCACATCACGCTACCACATGCCACTGCTGTAAAATTGAAATAGCTGATGTAGTGAAATAATGTGATGATAATATTGCACTGCAGTACAGTACGTAATAATAATATAAATAATAATAATAATAATAATAATAATAATAATAATAATAATAATAGTACTGTAATAACATAGTGTATTACCAACACATATTAGCAACTGTTGTTAAGCCTAACTCATAAAGAGGTAAGTAATAATCTTATGTAGATTGTGAATGTCATTTGCCAAAGACAAACTGAGATGGAGACATGATTTTGGAGGCAAAGCCTCAAATTTTAGCTGTCATGCCATAATGTAAATAATGTTACACAGCACTGTATGTTCTATATTCTTAATTTTTTTTATGACTTGTGTCATTTTGTAAAATAAGTTCAGTCCCTTATGTTTCCTCTTTGTTACAATGTGTGTGTAGCCTATTCAAAATCATTTAAACCAAATGTCATTTGCAGTAAAACATACCAAACTTTCATGACACTCATTCCTTTATATTAAGATGTTACTTATTTTGTTACAGAAATCTGAACAGTAACCGGATATCTAGTGTTGAGAAAGGCAGTTTAGATAACTTGCCTTTGCTTGTGGAAATGAAACTGAATCGCAATCATCTCACCAAGTTTCGCAAAGGAGTTTTCAAAGATCTTAAGCATCTTAGGAATTTGTGAGTTACATATTTATGTTATATAATTTTCAGAAGTGACAAAGAAATTCACTTCAGTTATTCTGTTTTATATGTCTGAAATTAATAATTAATCGTTGATGGTAAATATTATGTACTGTGTGCCCACTAAGACTCGGCCCCATTTTAATAAAACAGATATTTCAGTGTAAGAATGCATGTTTGTTATTACATATTACAAGTGTCTTTTATTGTTCGAAGCATTGCTCCTAGCATTCAAGTGTAGCTCAAAGAATAGCTCTTGAAATTTGTTGCATTGTTGGATTTGATTGTGATGTCTCAGATCCTACAAATTTGATAAACTTCTAGGCAAAGAAATCTAAGAGGGCTAAATCTGATGAACACGCAGTCCATAGTTCTACCCATCTTTTCAGAAATCTGTTGTTAAGGTATTCCCGCACAACTCCATCTTGTTGGAAAACTACAGTGTCCAAAATGCTAATTGTTTCAATTGTAGTTCCAGAAACAGCTGTAATGTATTGAAATAACTTTCCAGTAATGGTAGCTTCTGCTAAGAAAAAGAAGAAGAGAACATAAATGTGGGTCTTGGTAACTCCCAACCACATACTCACCTTCGAAGTGTCTGCCATGTGGTTGATTCGGGCACATCGAGCTTTGCACTCAGTCTCCATTTCCTGTTCTCTTGGACTTGTTAACGAGAATGCAGATATTTGCTCTAGTTGGCGCAGGTTTTCTTCTGCTTGCACCTGCGTGTACATTAAACCACGTAATCTTGCAGAAAGAATTGTGATTCTTTCTTGTAAGCATTTTCAGAGATTATCTTATAACGAAATAAAAATATTGGTGTTATCACAAAAATGAATTGAGACTTATGGACACACTGTATAATATTACTAAAGCAATTACAACAGCTTAAGTGTTTAAATAGGAAATAAAATAAATTTTTGTGTTTCATTGTGTAGAGCTTTAAAAAGTAGATTTAATTCTTTGGTCTTTAGACTTCGTAATGGTGGTGGTCGCAGCGCTGCTTTAATGGCGGCTTCTCAGTATAATGTGACCAACGCTGATTTCATTCCATAAGGTGGCCCTTATTCATGACTGGATTTTCTTCATATAAAGTAAAACCTCGATATGACGCGCCTGTGTAATACACTTTTTTTTTTGTCTGGTCCCTGAACATTTCATATATAACGCCTTTATAAAATACCCCGTTTGTTGCTCTCAAGTCCCGCATAATACACTACTTTTGTGGAATATGTTCGATATAATTTTCAGCAATGAAACATTTTGGTCACTGAACATACTGGTGCCATTAACCTGAAAAGTATTGGTATTCGACCCTTTACCTGCGCATTTAAACCTTCTTACTATACAATACCCCACCCTCTTGTTATGCTCTCTTATTTGCCCCTTTACCTGCGCAGCTCAGATACAGTTGCAATAATCAACCCCCTCTCTCTCCCCCCCTCTCCCTCCTCCACCTTCCACCTCTCCCCATCTCCCCTCTTCCTCCCTCCCTCTTCCTCCCTCCCCCTCACCCCTCCCCCTCACCCCTCCCTGTCTCCCTCCCTCTCTCTCCCTCCCTCCCTCACTCTCTCTCTCTCTGCCATGGCCTACCCAAATGTTTTCCCTCCATTCTTCTCTCTTTCTTGCAGCTACCTTTTCCAGCTCCAGTTGGCATTATCTTTCTGAACTTTTTCGGGATGAGTGTGCAGGTGGATTCTTTGTTTAGAGATTGCGAAATGCTTGTTCTTTTGAAAAAAGATAAATGTTTTATCATTACAAGTCTGTCACTTATGGGAAATATTAATATTGTATTATTATTTTCTGATTTGTGTTTGAATTTATACGAATAACAATTTATTTTTCTCTTGATTCTAGTGATGTGCTCATGTTAATACATTGTTGCAGGGAACTAAATAGGAATCATTTCACTGAAATTGAAGGTTTATCCTTTCATGGTTTAGAAAGTCTAAGTGTCCTTAAATTACGACGTAATTCTATTCGAACTCTGTTGGATGGAGCTTTTTGGGGATTGAAAAACATGACTAACTTGTAAGTATGGCTGAGTGTATAAGTTTTCTTGAAGTGAGTATAATATTTTAATTGTACGAAATAATAAAATTGTCTCTGCAGGCAACTGGACTTCAACAACATCACGAGCATTACAAAAGGATGGTTATATGGTTTGAGCTCTCTCCATCACCTTACACTGAGTAATAACCATATCTCCAATGTTGAAGAAGATGGTTGGGAGTCTTGTCAGCATCTTGTCGAATTGTAAGTGCCTGGCATCCAGATCAAAAACAGAAAAATGAAAGTTAAAGTAGAATTTTATTAATATATTGACCCTCTTTTTCCAGTGTAGTGTAATATCTCATACTAGACTATGTGCTGTTTGTATGATTACACAAGTGGCATTTTGAGATGTGTTATATGTAACTGAGTAAGCAGCATTGAACAGTAAAGTGAAACAAGGTTCTTTCCTAATTTGTTTTCCTTTAAACTGTTGCATATGATTATGAAGTTTGTACATAAGTTAGCTTCCTCAGCAATTATGTATAGACAAATTTAAATACGTAATTAATAGTTGCCTGTCATTTGACATACTTCGTTTTGCCTTCTACAATTTTGTACATTTTTTATACCTCCTCATTCGTGACTTAATGCATTCATATATACTGCAATTTTGCATACACCTTTTCACGTATAATATTTGGTATACAGGTACATTCATTCACTATAATTTTGTCGTAATACACAATTGCTTACATTATAAGAGAATCAGGCTGCTTTACAATGCTATTGTTACTGTTTTCATGACTGCTATGCATACATTTTTGGTGATGAAAATCTTGCTTTCAAATTCATGGCTGCGCAATTAATTGAAACTACGAAAGGGGGGGTATGTATTTAGCATATCAGTCATTTATGTCATAAACAAGGAACTAACCCAAATAATAGCAGCACATATTGGTTATGCATCAGAGGAACATCTGTTATTGAAGTTGAGCCTCCCAGGGTAGTGAAATGCTTCAAATGTACAAGTTATAGAGGCGAAAAGGAAAAGGGCTGCGGGAACACATCCACTGGAACCACCTGTAGGAATTATAACATAATTTGGCACGAGTAGCTGAAGGTATATATTGTGAATTTTATTAGTAACAACAATGTAATTTATTCGTCACAACAATAATTCCTTTCTACAATTCACCTTAAATGCTCTCGTCAACAATTGGATCTTCACTCAACACAGTATTCGTTATAGCACTCCACCGACGACAATGACAGTTTACTTGGACTATTACGCACAACAATGAACTGTTAATCTTAACTAATATTTACAAAGCACTATTTACAAATCAGAACTACCAGTTCTCAGTTCACAGTTCTTCTATCTCAGTCACTCGAGTTCACCGTATCTCGAACCACAGACCTTCAGAGACAGTTCACTGTACTCGAACTCGGGTCCCTCCAACTGCGGTCCACTGCACTCGAACTCAGGTCCCTCCAACTGCGGTCCACTGCACTCGAACTCAGGCCTTCGGATGCTGACGCAGATGCGGACGCACACTCGAGTCGAACTCCGGTACACAAGACTGGCTTGCTTGCTCTGGCTTTCTCACTGACTGGCTGACTAATCAACTGAAAAACTGCTGTCGTTCCTTCGCGTCCGTAATTTATAACCACAGCGACGTAGCCTCGAAGGTTCCACGCGTCTCTAGAGATGGCACTCCAGAAAAAGCCAGAGCCCTCTCCTCTCTACCAGCACCAGATGCGCGCGCACTCGCTCCACTCTCTCGCCGCGTTGGCCCTTTCCCCTCTTCGCCGCGCGCCATCCCAAAGTGCTCCGCGCGATCTTCTCTCTTGCGGGACGCTGGTCGTGAGTTCGAATCTCACGTCGCTGTCACATTGCTCCCTCCTTAGGACTGCTCGTCTCGGGCAGTCCCTTGGTAGGCTGCTAGTCGGTCCAACGTTTGGGGTCCTCCAGCTGCTCCCTCCTTATGGTGGTGCCACCCCATCCTTGACTTGGCTGGGCAGCAATACTCGTACTGCGTGGGCGCCATCTTGCTTTTCCACTTGGCCCTCCAAGGAGAGCTCGCTGGCCACGGGTTGGTCCTCGGCGTCCATCAGGAACACTTCATCCCGACCAAGACGGAGTATACGGCGCCGGACGTTCACCGTCGCATCGAGTAACCGCATGGCGTCGAGTCCCAGGACGACGTCCTCGGTGATGTTGGCGACGAACACCCACATCTCCAGTTTCCTCTTCCCCAAGGTCTGGTCCAGGAAGACCTCTCTCTGGATGGGCAAGCTCTCGCCTGAAGCAGTCCGTAGCTCGTATTGGCGCAGCGGCGTCCTCCCAGGTAGGCCCCGCACGACGTCTGGTCTGGCGATAGTGAGCATCGCCCCGGTGTCCACCAGTACTCTGCATGGACGGCCTCTTATCCGTCCTTCAGCAATCAGCCCATCGTCGCACCTTCTGTCGACCGGTTTCAGGACGAGCCGAGGGGACAGTGATGACGGCGCCGACGTGCTCCTCCGAGCATCGGCCCCCTCTGTCTCCTGACTGTAGCCAGGTCGGTCGCAACTCCTCCGCAAGTGCCCAGGTTCACCGCAGGGCCAGCAGGTGGGCACCCGTCGTCCCCGTTGCTCAGGCGACTGTTGACTCCTCTCGGTGCCAGCCACCTCTCTCTCCGGCCGGTGGCCAGAGCGGTCGCAGTCCCTCCTTAGGTGTCCCGGCCTCCCGCAGGACCAGCAGATGGGCGCCCGTCGTCTCCGCCGCTCCGTTGACTGTTGGCGCTCCTCGACGTCAGCCACCTCTCTCTCCTGCCTGTGACCGGATCGGTCACAGTCCCTTCTCAGGTGTCCCGGTCTGCCGCAGGACCAGCAGGTGGGCGCCCGTCGTTTCCGCCGCTCCGTTGACTGCTGGCGCTCCTCGACGTCGGCCACCTCTCTCTCCTGCCTGTGGCCGGATTGGTCACAGTCCCTTCTCAAGTGTCCCGGTTTGCAACAGGACCAGCAGGTGGGCGCCCGTCGTCTCCGCCGCTCCGTTGACTGCCGCTCGGGTGGCTTCGGTTGGCGCCCCCCAGCATCCGTCGCCGTGACGCTCCTGATCCAGTACGGTGCTGAGACTCCCGCCGCCGACTTGGCCGCCTCCATCCTGAGGGCCGCCGCCAGAGCTGCGTTGATGGTACGATGCTCTGCCAGGAGTAGCTGTTGTCTGATTTCGGGGTCTCGAACTCCGCTGCCGAAGGTGTAGGCCGCCTCTCCAGCGATGAAGTCATTAGGTAGGCCCCTGAGCGCCTTATGGGCCAGTTGTTCCACCACCATCGCAAATTCTTGCAGGGACTCGCCTGGTTGTTGGACCCTCGTTTTTAGTTGGGTCCTAAATGCTGCAGCAAGTTGATGGTCACCATAACGTCCCTCTAGGGCCGCCATTATCTCAGCGGCTGTCCCGTCTTCTGGAACGCTGTGAAGAATCTCCGACGCCTGTCCCTGAAGCGCGGCCAGCAGCTGAGTAGTTTTCTCTGCCGGCGTCCACCCATTGTGCTCTGCGATGGCCTCGAACTGGCGACGGAATATCGCCCAAGACGTCGTACCGTCGAACTTCGGCGTCTTGACGTTGTGATGTCTGGCTGAAGGCGGTGATTCCGCAGGGCCACTATATGGAGTCCTCAACTCTGTGGCCGTTTCTTGCATGGCACGTCGAACCTCCTCGGCAACTATCTGTTTCTGTTCTCTAGCCTGGCGATCCACCAACGCGAGGATGTGCTTGTTTTCTTCAGCATGTCGGTCCATCAACGTGAGTATGTGCTTGTTTTCCTCGGCGTGTTTTTCCATCACCTCACTCGTCTTGTCCAGCAACTCGCTCGTCTGCTCTTGACGACGCTCGAGATCGCGGATTTTGCCGTCGAAATGGTCTACCTCCTGTCTCAACTCGGCTACTGTCTCGTTTATAGTTGTAAAATTCTTGTTTAGGTTGTCAAGGTCGGCTTTGAGTTCGTCTTTCACGATGGCGACAATTCCATTTACGTGGGCTGAAACGCTTTCAATTTGCGTAGTGACGTCATCTTTCACTCCGCTTATGTCACTTTTCATCTCCGTTTTCACTTCACTTATGTCGCCTTTCACCTCACTTATGTCACTTTTCATCTCCGTTTTCACATCACTTATGTCGTTCTTAACCTCACTGATGTGTCTGGTCATGTCGTCTTTCATTTCTGCTTTTACGTCACTTATGTCCTTTTTCATTTCAGCTTTCATTTCCGCGATGGCTTGCAGGATCTGCTGTAGGTTCTCCATTGTCGATAATATCCCGGTTCTGACACCAATGTGAATTTTATTAGTAACAACAATGTAATTTATTCGTCACAACAATAATTCCTTTCTACAATTCACCTTAAACGCTCTCGTCAACAATTGGATCTTCACTCAACACAGTATTCGTTATAGCACTCCACCGACGACAATGACAGTTTACTTGGACTATTACGCACAACAATAAACTGTTAATCTTAACTAATATTTACAAAGCACTATTTACAAATCAGAACTACCAGTTCTCAGTTCACAGTTCTTCTATCTCAGTCACTCGAGTTCACCGTATCTCGAACCACAGACCTTCAGAGACAGTTCACTGTACTCGAACTCGGGTCCCTCCAACTGCGGTCCACTGCACTCGAACTCAGGTCCCTCCAACTGCGGTCCACTGCACTCGAACTCAGGCCTTCGGATGTTGACGCAGAAACTCCGGTACACAAGACTGGCTTGCTTGCTCTGGCTTTCTCACTGACTGGCTGACTAATCAACTGAAAAACTGCTGTCGTTCCTTCGTGTCCGTAATTTATAACCACAGCGACGTAGCCTCGAAGGTTCCACGCGTCTCTAGAGATGGCACTCCAGAAAAAGCCAGAGCCCTCTCCTCTCTACCAGCACCAGATGCGCGCGCACTCGCTCCACTCTCTCGCCGCGTTGGCCCTTTCCCCTCTTCGCCGCGCGCCATCCCAAAGTGCTCCGCGCGATCTTCTCTCTTGCGGGACGCTGGTCGTGAGTTCGAATCTCACGTCGCTGTCACAATATTATCACATCTACCTGAAAGAATTGTCATGTCCCATACACTGAATAGACGTCGCCAATTAACTCTTCCACCTAACCCTACTACACTCGCAGACCTTATGGAAATTGCAGTGGAATATACCACAACAGTGAGAGGTGAAAAATTTCTTCTATTTGAAAACCTTAGGGAAGAAGCAGAAAATAAAATGGTAGTATTTGCTTCCGACAGACTGCTTCATTGGTAGCCTATAGCAATGTGATGACACCTTTAGATCTTGCCACCTATGATAACTCAAGTATTTACCATTCATGGCATATATCGAGGAAATACTTTTCCTTTTCTTTATGCACTATTAGTAGTACATCTAAAACAGAAGCATCGTACACTAAAGTCCTAATCTAGCGTCGAAACTATTGCTGACAAAGACAAATTGATCTTCATCCTACTCAGGGCCGGATTTAGGTATAGTGTCGCCCTTAAGCAGGGCTAAAATTTGCCCCCCCTCCCTCAAATCTCACAATCAATTCATGAGACCTATTATACAGGTCATATTTAGTTTAAATTAGTTTTAAATGAAATGTTACAATTCAGAAAACAATAGAATCAAAATACATGCCTCTTACTTGTGAATTATAAAGATTTCTTTCGCACATTTTTCACAAAGAACGCACATCAAATTAGATGCAAGGAAATGAAAATGATTAAATAGTATTGTTGACGATATATTATATTGGAAATGTAACAGAGTTCTGGTTACTATTCATAGCGATAATATAATAAACACACATCCAATATAATTTTCAAAAATGCATTCTTGTTTACACAAGCAGTTAAATTTAAGCAGTTTCATGGTATAATAACGTGATACCAGCATTACAATATAACTATGCAGCTGCACACTTTTCTTTTACTCTCACCACGACCATGATAATGCGATAACAAAACAATATCTGCCTTCCACAAGGTGTTCAAGAATAAACTTCAGAAAAGATTTAACAACAAGTGTTTTAAAAACAAATTTCACTGTTAAATGAAAATGAAAAGGACAAAAAGGAAGAGAAAAAAAGAGAGAGAAAATGCCGCCCCCCTGGAAATTGCCGCCTCCTTGGAAATTGCCGCCCTAGGCAACTGCCTAGGTTGCCTAAGCCTATATCCGGCACTGATCCTACTACCATTATTTCTGATTTTGAATTATGCATTATGAATTCGCATCAAGCATTGTTTCCAGTAGCATCTACAAGGCTCTGTTTTTTCCATGTATCACAAAGTGTAATTTTTTTGATTATGGTTTATTTAACGACACTCGCAACTGCAGAGGTTATATCAGCATTGCCAGTGTGCTGGAATTTTGTCCCGCAGGAGTTCTTTTACATGCCAATAAATCTACTGACATGAGCCTGTCGCATTTAAGCACACTTAAATCCCATCGACCTAGGCCGGGATCGAACCCGCAACCTCGAGCACAGAAGGCCAGCACTATACTGACTACGCTACCAAAGCCGACCACAAAGTGTATTTCGAACTGTTCAAACAAGAGAGCTTCACACTTACTATGAGCACAGTCTAGTATATACAGTCATGAAGCTTGAGGTGATGAGAGATAGACTGTGCCGGTACTATTTCGCATTGTCTATGATGAGGCGATACTAGCGATTAGCAACTATCCCTAAGTATTGAGCCTCGTGACTGTATATACTAGACTGTACTATGATGATCAAGAAGACAGAAATTTTAGGAACTAATATTTGGGGCTAAAAGGGATGAAGTTACAGGAGAATGGAGAAAGTTACACAATGCAGAGCTGCACGCATTATATCCTTCACCTGACACAATTAGGAACATTAAATCCAGACGTTTGAGATGGGCAGGGCATGCAGCACGTATGGGCGAATCCAGAAATGCATATAGAGTGTTAGTTGGGAGGCCAGAGGGGAAAAGACCTTTGGGGAGGCCGAGACGTAGATGGGAAGATAATATTAAAATGGATTTGAGGGAGGTGGGATATGATGATAGAGACTGGATTAATCTTGCTCAGGATAGGGACCAATGGCGGGCTTATGTGAGGGCGGCAATGAACCTCCGGGTTTCTTAAAAGCCAGTAAGTAAGTAAGTAAGTAAGTGTCCATCAGTTGCTGAGTTTGATGCTTGTGCCCATACCTGTTGTTGTGACATCATTTGCTGAGCTGTATAAAGCGGTTCCTGAAACATTAGACATTATGGATTACTTTGACACCACGTGTATTGGAGGGAGGAGAGCTGCAGCTGCACGGTGCAGTCAGCATTTGGCTGCAATTAATAACGATCCGAGAACCAATAACGTAACTGAAGCCTGGCATAACTGATTTCCGGTAATAGTAGGAAAATATCAGCCATCCTTATACACTCTCCTTATGGATCTTAAGAAAGAGCAAGAGGATGTACAACAAATGATAATAGAAGTTGATGCTGGAAGAAGGATATGACATAAAGAGCGGGTAAGATATCATATTTATAAGGATGAAGGTCGTGTATTAGATTACCTACGAACTTGCGGACATAACTTCAGTATATGAAATTAAGAAGTAGGTGTGCCAAATGTGACTTGCTTAAATTAGAAGTAGGCCAAATGAACGTTATGAAAAATTATTATATTATGTCAAATATCCATTGTATCAAACGGCCATCTGCCATTAAACTGTATGCCAGTAAACCATATGTAAAAAGTCAGTATGTCTACTAGTTTTGTGTCAAATGTCATATATGTATAACTTCGTATGTGAAATGTTGTGCCACAGTAATTAATTTTTAATGTTTTGTGATCAAAAGTTTTACCACTGGATGCTAGTAGTTGTAATGAAATATTCGTTAAATATTTGATACTTGTGATTTCAGGGACTTGTCAAACAATAAACTGGAAGCAATTGAGAAAGAAACATTTGAACACTTATCTAAGTTGCAGAAGCTACGTTTGGACAACAACAGAATTACCTACATAGCTGAAGGAGCATTCAACAGTACACCTGCACTAGAAATCCTGTTAGTATTATTCTAATTTTAAGCGTAAGAAAGGAATTTACTATTCTCTGGCAAATGTTTTAATCTGGTTTTCAAAATGTCAACTGAGTGTTAGAGAGGATGCTGTTAGCTTTTTTTTTTCCTTCTTTTCTCTCAGGAAGCATGAAAAGTGAGCATTCTGTATTAAATTGCGCCGTTTCGTACACACTATCTTATTGCATTGGTTGGGGCATATCACGTTCCTGTGAGGTTTCACGATGGTCCTTAAGTTGTAGGGAAGCTTCCAAAAAATATAGTGAATACATTTTATCTTTTCACTTTCGTGAGGTATAGGGGAAGTGGAAATGCACAGCTCTGCATTCCACAAGCGAGCATGGAAAGATAAAATGTATGACCTATAGAAAACGTAATGTTAACATAGAATACAGTTCTACAGTGTACTACCACACAGTGCCGCTGAAAGCATTAACCCATTTTGTGTGATATGTAATTCACATCATGTCATTCATTAAATCTATCCACTATATTTAGTATTGGTTTTCTAAATGGAACTGGGTAATCAGGAAATTTACGTCTAAAGAGTTTCCTTGTTCTGCCACTTGATTTCTTTTTCCATATATACCTTTCCAAATGTGTACACGTAACCATTGCAAAACACAACACAATAAACTGCGTGCGTTTATTTCAGCTTCAGAAACAGAATACAGATTGGCACAGCTAATTTAGTGGGTCAGGCATTTACCAACCATGCAGCTTTCATGTTCACATGGTAAGCTCTGTCTCTTTCTCTCTCTCTCTCTCTCTCTTTGAACATAAACAAAAAAAGTTAATGTATGAAGGATAACATAAACACCACTCAGGAATGATTAAATAAGCTAAGCATTAGGGAATTCACCAAATTCACGAAAATTCAATTTTTCAGTTTTTGATTACTGTTTATGTATGCATTCCACACATCTCCGCGCACACACACGCACGCGCGCACGCACACACACACACACACACGCACACGCACACACACACCCCCCTCCTTTTTTTTTTTTTTTTTTTCCGAATCTTGTTGGCAAATTCAATTTATCCCCAAATGTATTTATGTATAATTTGAACTCTATATGTATTTCCTGTGAGAAAAGTCAAAATTAGTAGCCTCAAAAAGGACGTCATTTCAGTTTTAGCTTTTTTTCTTGTATGGAGGAGGGACACAAAGGCTTGCACTGAAGCCCGAGAATTATTGTACTTACCACTCCTTTTCTGTGAATATTGGGTAGCTGAATGGCTGCGCTCTTGTACAAGTTGGACCTACAGCACACCACATGTGCACTTAGTCCGGGCTATTGTGAGCACGCCACATGTGAACTTAGTCCGGGCAGTTGTATGGCTGATGATGATTATGATGATGATGATATATGAATTAATAGTGGCGAAATAAGTAAGTTAATGTTTTTCATTTCTTAAGTACTGGCTATTTTTCATTATTTTAAGTCACAAATAGGGGTGATATGGTTTTTATGGTAAGTTTACCCCAATTTGCAATACATTTCCAGCTTCCATACTTAGGCCTACTTTTAACTTATCCTACTATTACGATACATTTATGTGCACTTACTGGGAATATGACATACGTGCAAACAAATGAATTCACAATTTTGATGAATATATTTTAATTTCAGTTAACAAGAAAATTGTATTTTATTGGAGCTGTAATTATGTTTTCAGGTAACGAAATCAGAGCAACATGGCAAATAATAAATATACATAAGAAAACACCATTTGAACGTTATTATTTGAAATTAATGACACTACTACTACAAAGTCCAGAGAAGTAGCAAATCATTTGAATAAATATTTTGCAAATATTTTCATTGCCATTATGCTCAATTTGTGAGCATTCTTTTAGGTGTAAGGTTGGTGCATAGGGGATGCCAAATAACGAAAGTATAACATTCCACAGAAGTTTCTTTCTCTCAGCATTCATAAACATAGGCCTACACTCTTCAAAATGAAGTGAACAAGTGCGATATTATTGTAGGCCTACAAATAAACATAATCTAAACTTTTGTTCATTAAACCTAATCTTCTAAAACTTACGTCATTTTCTACTACTGAAAGAAGAAAAAAATACAACACTTAAGTTGGATAAGTAAAGGCAACTTTAAAAATAATATTACACTGATTGTACGTCTTTTTCCACATGTATTTAAACTATTCTTTCTGACATACGGATAGGTAACTGATAACCAGTAAATTAACGTTTTATAGAACACAATTCTACCATGTTGGTTATGACTTTATGACTGCTCTCGGTATACACATTCGGAGATTTTAGTTTGTTATTACTGCAATTTACAACACTACACACATTTTGTTTATTCAGAGACATTAAAACATTACTAACATCAGCTATCAGATGCTGACAGAAAAAATGTTGGTATTGAGCGACTGTATATCGTTCATTAAATGCAGTGTAGTGGTTTTGTGGCATTTTTCATGGATAATAACAGGCCACTAACTGTAAAAGTATCTAAGGCAAAGTAGTGTGTAGAAAATAGGAAACTACGGCAGCAAGGGAAGCCATACACAACTGCTAAAGGAGAGCTGAAAACTGGAAAAATGAAGCCACCAGTTGCGGTATGATACATAACCTAACTTTAACTGCACAATTTACTTTTCTGTAGGCCTACTATCACTATAGAACATTTAGACTTAAACACAGATCTGCGTAAATAGTCACTCATTCCGTCGGATCCTGGCCACTTAGTCACTCATAATGAGTGCACCTCTGCACATAGTGTGTTGGACTTCATGCCACTGTCACAGATGTGTGACACAGTGCATGGGGGTTGGCCACTAAAGGGAAACAAAGAGGTGGAACTTAAACTGAGAGGATTCAGTCTGGCATCAGAACTGGAATCCGGTGTGGCTTAGTGGATAAAGCGTCAGCACGTAGAGCTGAAGACCCGGGTTCGAGTTCCAGTGCCGGAGAGAATTTTTCTCCACTCCAACCATCTTTCATTCTTCATTCAGGTGACAAGTTGGTCAGGGGATGTCGGAAAAAAAGTCAGGGATTTTTTATTTGTAAATCGAAGTGGACACCCTCTGTTTTACAAGTCGCAAAGTTGACTTCCACTATGTATTTCGTTCCTTAATGTTGTACCATGAAATGCAATTATACAGATTTTATTATTTTTTTTTGCTATCTGTCAGAATATATTTTTGGTGCCTAATCAATGGAATGATTTTTATTTCAGTTCACATTGTAAATAATTACACTTTTAAAGAATAATAATGCAATTATTTTCTTTCAGTGAGTTGAACATGAACAGGATATCAACAACGATTGAAGATATGAACGGTGCATTTGTTGGCTTGAATCGCTTACTCAAATTTGGACTTGCTTCTAACTACATCAAGTCTATCACAAATAAGGCTTTCGTTGGGCTGGAGAGGCTAAAAAAGCTGGATTTGAGCAATAATAACATAACTTCTGTGCAAAATAATGCTTTCTCCAGTATGCCTGAGCTAAAGGAGCTGCTCATCAACACGAGCAGTTTGCTGTGTGATTGTAAGCTGGAGTGGTTTCCATCTTGGCTTGGAAAAATAATGTTTCAAACACCCATTGTTACTGTTTGTGCTTACCCTGAGTGGCTGAAAGGAAAGTCTTTAACACAGGTGCATCCTGAGAACTTTACCTGTGGTGAGTATAAATAACAGACAACAATTTCACATAATTTTCCTAATCGTCAGAACCAGGTTAAAAGTCATGACCCAATTCTCTCTCGATATATATATGGGTCATGCACTGATGATAGTAGTGGTAGTATTTTTTTTTTTTTTTACTAGTGGCAGATACTTAACAGTTCGTTATTGACTCATATGAAGCCAGTTGTGTAAACCAATTTACCAACAGAATCGTTGCCATAGGAGACTGGTCTACACTACATTCACAATGAGATAAGATTATGATGGAAATTTGTTGGGATGCTGCAGGGGATCCAGAGCTCCCAGAAAAAACTCCTGTGTTACCTGGACCACGGGCTTGTCATAGATGGCGCACAGAAGATCGAACCTGGGTCCATAGGATTATGACTCTGGCGGTCTAGCCACTAGTAGCATAGTAGTGATGATGATCTACCATCATCTATAGTGATAAAAACAGAACATGTGCATAGTTTGAGTGCCACACGCCAGTTTTCTTCCTTTCTGAAAATAGTCATAAAACTTGGGATGTCATGATGTTGTATCTAGTGGAACAACATTCGTGCAATCTCTTGCTGCTTGTGTTATGAATGCATTTCAAATGAACATTAATGTTTCTATTTCCTGCTGAAGCTGTAAATAAGGCGAAGAAAATTATCAAATAATAAAGCCAACTTGCCATAAGATACTATTGGCCATGGTTGTAGTCGTGGTGTAATGAGTTTGCCTTCAGACATGGGTTTGATTTCTTCTTGGTTGGGTTCCTTGTGAAGTTTTCCCCAACTGTAATTCCATGACTAATCCTCGGTCTGATATTGCAAAATACAATTTCCAGTTCTGTACAACCTCACAATTGATGCAGCATCGTTAAATAACATTAACATGAAAGTAATTGTTTTGGTTTATATGATGAGCCTGTACCTTTCCAACTTCGTTATGGTTGTAAATGGTACAAAGTTTATGTGAATACAGAACTGTGTTCATAGAATGCAATACAGTAGCCAGCAGTTGAACTCTGGATCATTGTCACTGCATTTTTCAGTTAAAATGCATTTTCCTTTAGTGAATGACATTGGGTTTAGAGCAAGCATTACTTACTACTATTGAAGTGACACCTTGTATGTCATTTAAGTTAACATTTTCTATCTTGTGGCTATCTTTATATAGCTCTGGTTCAGTGGACAGTTATTTATATCTGATAAAATTTGTATATTTCTTTTTATTTTTGGAAAATTTAAGTCCTCTACATCTGGTTCATTCTTGATTTGGATTTCCCTTTGCAAGGAAACATCTGTCATATTAAAATTCCTTCCAGAAAATTAAATTATAAGACCATCTGTGAATAAGCATGCTCTCATTGGAAAAGTCACTACTTTTGAAACAATTTCATTTATGGCTACTAGAAAAAGAGTAACATTGTGAATCAATACTTAGGGGACCTTATTTTCTAATGAGAACTTCTTTAAAAGACAATTGGATTTGTCA
Source organism: Periplaneta americana (assembly GCF_040183065.1). Classification (NCBI taxonomy): domain Eukaryota; kingdom Metazoa; phylum Arthropoda; class Insecta; order Blattodea; family Blattidae; genus Periplaneta; species Periplaneta americana. The sequence goes on from NC_091126.1 coordinate 3,357,136, forward strand.
TTTCTGTGGGAAATTGTAAATGAAACTGATCATAATTCCTCTTATTTTCCATTAAAACTGTTAATCTTATAATTTATTTTGCCGAATGCTGTTATACACTTTCTCAGTATCCAAACTAACAGCTGTAAGGTGCCACCCATCAATGAAGATATTCCTACTTTCTGACTCAGTTGTTAGGGTCGTTGAAGTAATTTAGTTATAAAAAACAGCCTTGTTAAGTTTAGAGACCCATAGCCTGTTACTATGATAACATTTTTCAGTCAGTTCTTTTTGTATGTTAGCACTGTGACCTTCTAGAATGATTCTATTGCATTTTCAAGTATGTTGGCCTCTTCTTATAATAACAACCCTAAATTTAACCATACTCAGTTTACACCATGGATGGGAAAATTTGGGTATAATGTGATTATTGAAATAAAACATGCTTTAAAGTCCTTATAAAATCCAATTATCCCAACCGTAGTTTAGTATATCGTCGTCGTTCTGGCAATAACTTCTATGTGGCATATTTATCAATTTTCAGATTTTTGCTCTATTAAATAACTTACATAGTGATACAGCAAATAATAAAATCTATATGTAATTATATTTCTTTCTTTCGAAAATGTAAGAATTCACAATCTCCTGTGCACTGTGTTTTTTCTTCCTACTGAAAAATTTCATATTTTGCACATAGGAGTTATTGCAGGAACAATGGCGTTATGTATCCTGGAACAGAATGTAGAGATTCATTAGGCATTTAAAAAATTTAATTATGCCTAACAAAAAAAAATTCAGCCAATACTGGTACTTGAGTTGTCAATAAGGCTTATTTTGTGTATTTAAAATATCTCCCATTAAAATCAGGAACAGAAAACACTTAGGATATTTATCTTTCACCATTCCTTAATTTGTGTACAGTTGTCAAAAGAAAAAGTGACCGCTCTCCAGAAGCAAGTTCTCTTCGGGTATCTTCGCTACAATTCGGAGACAGGCGATGTTACATGTTGTTGGACCACGTGGCCTGATATCTACAGTTATAATTAAAGTACTCTGTGTGTTACTCGATAGCGTAATGGTAGCATTCCGGCCTGGTATTCGTGAGGTCCTGCGTTCGAACACAACCTAGTGCTTTTTATGTCCTTTTCTGTTTTGTTTTTAAGAGAGGGAAAGAAAATATACATAATTGCTCCTTTCTCTTTTATGATTATTTTAGTAATTAACATCAGGTTCATGAATGTATTATGTCATGACTTTATCATTATTTATTATGATATTATGGCTGCAAATGGAAAGAAAAAAAATATTTTATTCTCAACAAAAATATCTTTCGTGGCATAAACAAAACAAAGTTACTGGCGTCTGCCTTAGAACATTCAAACAATTAAGCATTCAGAAAACAAAACAAAGAGCCATGATTCAATATTTAGTCTATCTTCCCCATATCTCAATCACATCACATCGAGTGGGCATGGAATCGACTAGTCTTTGCAAATAGTGACTGTTCTCAGACACGACATTCCAGGCATCCTGGACATACATACATAATTGTTCTGCCCATGGGCAGGTCTTTCACTGCAAACCCAGTATTTTCCAATATTTCCTATTTTCTGCATTCCTCTTAGTCTCTGCATATGATCCACATATCTTAATGTCGTCTATTATTCTTCTCAACCAGTGACTCAACCAATTCCTTTTACTCTTTCTAATCAGTTTCAGCATCATTCTTTCTTCACCCACTTTTTCCAACACAACTTCATTTCTTATTCTGTCTGTCCACTACACACACTCCATTCTTCTCCACATCCACATTTCAAATGCTTCTATTTGTTTCTCTTCATTTCGTCATAATGTCCATGTTTCTTCCTCATACAATGCGACACTCCACACAAAACACTTCACTAGTCTCTTCCTTAGTTTTTTTTTTTTTTCCAGAGGTCCGCAGAAGATGCTTCTTTTTCTATTAAAAGCTTCCTTTGTTCATGTTTGCAGTTTTTCTTGGGAAGGATAAATGCAATAACTTCCCTTTGCTTTCCACACACCACTGTTTCTTTCACATCTTATTAGATCCCAGGGGGCCCAAACGTGGAGATGAGGAGAGTGGATTTGACTAATTGGGCCCTCTGGACTTCACTGGAATTCACCGCAAGTGTTAAATATTAGTTTGACCTAATCAGAGACCAGGAAATTCCAATTAGCCTTTGCCCCTCGCAGTCCTGGACTAGCTTCTACAAATCATCAGAAAATCTTTTAGGGGGATTGATTTCCGCAAATGTTTCTATACTTGTGCCCTCGTCATTCAGTTTGAAGAACATCGGAATTTAGATATCAACGTCTCAGGTTCAATTCCTCGTCACTCCTTTTCATTTAATTGTGTTTCAAGATAGTATAATGTAATAATATGAAAAGAAAAAACTAACACCAGTATTATGCAACTGTATTGTTCCAAACCTAATATGAAATTTATGTTATTTATATCTCTAAAGAACGATAACAGAATATAAATAACTTGAATATTATTTATACAGTATCACTAAAGAACTATAACAGAATATAAATGATAAATATCGGTTTGTTTAATTATTATAAGATATTGTAATATATAATTAATTATTTAAATAAAATAACCTATTTTACAAAGAAAAATGGTTATTTATGTTATAATAATTACTTACATAAAATGCAGATTATTTATATAGCAAAAGAATAATAACAATATAAATAACTTGAATATTATTTATAACAATAAAGAAAGAAAAGAAAATATAAATGATAAGTTGAATATTATTTATATCGCTAAAGAACGATAACAGAATATAGATAATGTGATAGTATTTATATTGTTAAAGAATGATAACAGAATAGAAATGATGACTTGAATATTATTTATATCGCTGAAGAACGATAACTGAATACAAAAAATTATAACTTGAATATTATTTATATCACTAAAGAACGATTAAAAAATAAAATGAAAACTTGAACAAGGCCCGAACTCACATCCTTCAAATCATTAAGCGAGCACTCTACCGCCGATCTACGAGATGTAGATACGGAATAATTTCATAGTTCCGGAACTGCTCCTACAAGCCTCCGTGACCCGAAGTGGACTTAGAAAATATTCGCTGTTCACAAATGCGGCCACTTTTTCTTTGACATTTGTACATGGCATGATCTGGAACGAAAACTAAGTTAGTTACCAATTAACCTAGAATTATACCTGAATTACCCCATGTTTGTAAATTAAAATTTACTAACAAACTCTTAATGATATCTTACTATATTTATTAAAAACATGTTCTGAACATGTGTAATATACACATGCATGAATTTGGTTACTCTAGCTGGTTTCCCAACAATATTGCTTTGAATGTGATGTGTCATTTCATAAAATGGTAAATAAAGAACTTTTTTTTTTACAAGTCAGTATCAGTGTGATCAACACTCCATGATAGACAATACATATTAACTTGGCATTTGTTTGAAGATTAGGTAAAGTTTATTCAATAAATTGTAACTTACGCCCAAATTACCTCATGTTTGTAAATTGTAATGTAACAAACTATTGATCATATATTACTGAACTTATTAAAAGCATATTCTAATCCTGTGTAATGTACACATACATGAATTTGGTTACTATATCTCAACTGATTTCCCAACAATATTACTTTGAATGTGACGGGTCATTTCATAGACTGGTAAACCAGACAGTATTAGTGTGATCAACAAACATTTTTAACTCTCCATGATGGGCAGTTGTGAAATGAATAATATATATTAAATTGGCATGTGTTTGATGATTAGGTAAAGTACTTATTATTCAGTAAATTGTAATTTATACCCAGATCACCTCACTATACTCAAATTACCCTGACCTATCCTATTGGGTGAATGATGTTGAATATAATCAATGGAGTCCACTTTGAACAGTATTAAACATTTATTGCACTTCAGTGTTCATTGTCGTTTGTAAGCACTTTTCTCCATTAATTTGCATATTCTATTTGTCAGTGTTATTGGACAGAAAATTTCTGGTATGCAATTACCTTTATTTGGTTTAAGAATTGGAATAACAATGGCGTTGCGCCGATAATTAATCAGAAAATACCTTATAGTCGAAATATGTTTGCATTGATATAACCATGTAGCTGACATCCATTCAGTTTGTAGTAATACAGCAAATAATTTGTAGAAAAAGTGTTCTATGGAAATAGACAGGCTCGATTTTTTAACTCTTTTACATCAGTCAGTTTTTAAAAATGAGTTGCTGGAATTTTATTATGGAATTTAGTAAATTATGTATTTGATAACTGATTAGTCTTCATTTATTATTTAAAATTTCTTGATTTGGTGCTAATATGAGGGGGGACCCAAAAATTACCAGATTTTTTTTTTTTTTTTTTTTTTTTTTTTTTGAACTCTACATTCACAGTACTTTAGTACCCTTCAAAGTATTGTCCATGTGCATTAATGCACTTGTCCCAACGCTTTTGCCACTGCTGAAAACAGTGCTGGAACTCTTGAGGCAGGATACTGTTCAAAGCCATTAGCGTGTTTTCTTTGACGTCATCCACATCACTGAATTGCTTTCCTTTCAGACATTTCTTCATCCGTGGAAAAAAAAAGTCCGACGGACCCAGATCGGGTGAGTAGGGTGGATGAGGCATAAGCATGCTGTTGTTGTTTGTCAAAAACTGTCGGACCGTCAGATCTGTGTGGGCTGGAGCATTGTCGTGGTGAAGCAACCAGTTCCCATTTCTCCACATTTTGGGTCGTTTTCGTCGCACACTCTCCCGTAATCTTCGTAACACATCCAAATAGAAATGTTGGTTCACTGTTTGTTCTGGTGGAACGGGCTCTTTCTGGACAATGCCATTCACATAAAAAAAAAGACAAATCAACATTTTTTTCACATTGGATTGCACTTGACGTGCTTTCTTGGTTCGTGGTGAATTTGGAGTTTTCCCACCCATAGCACCAAGACTCATCTCCAGTCAAAATTCTTTTAGGAAAGTTTGGATTGTTCTGCACTTCACTTCAAGTCGCAGCAAACTCTCACGTGGTTTTCTCTTTGGTCATCTGTGAGCAAGCGAGGAACAAATTTTGCAGACACCTGTCTCATGTGCAAACATTTGGTTAAAATTCGCTGGACCGTGCTCCATGACAGGTTCGTTTGCTCAGAAACTTCGTCAATGGTCTTTCGACAATCTTCATCAATTGCATGTTTGATTTTGGCAATGTCTTCGTCATTTCTTCCTGTCAAAGGATGCCCGGGGCGTGGCATGTCTTCAGTTGACATGTTGCCAGATTTGAAATGGGGAAACCAGTGATTTCCCCAAAGCATCATCATTAAAGACTTGCCGAAGCATCCCAGCAGTCTCGGCTGCAGTTTTCCCTAACAGAAAACAAAATTTCACACACACTCTTTGTTCCTTGTGGTTGGCCGTGTCACTAATTGCCAAACGGTTGAAACAGGGATGCAAACAACACAGCACCACAAACAAACCATTTATCTCAGACTGCTGCCAGCTCACTAACAGTCGCAGGAGACCCCAAACTAACACCCCTAACAGCACAACTCGTAACTACAAAGTATGCGCGCGCAACAGTTTGGCTCCGGTTACTTTTGGGTCCACCCTCGTATTTTCTATAAATAATTTAGACAATTGAAGGATTTAATTGTCACATTGGAAAACCTATCCAAACCTGTTGGCACTATTGTAATTTGGATGTTCATTAATACCTTTTGATTAAGGGAAAATTATTTATCTAATATTTGAATGTAAGTACTTGGAATGAGTGTTTTTGGTTCCCCTTTACAACATTTAGTCCCTACATGTTGTTAATTGTTGACTTTTGTTTCAGATGATTTTCCAAATCCACGCATCACTGAAGATCCTCAGACACAGCTTGCACTCAAAGGAGGAAATGCGACATTGCATTGTAAAGCAGTATCATCATCACAAATAAAGATGACTGTTCAGTGGAAGAAAGATAATCTGGACTTGCAAGGAGGAAACATAACAAATTTTGCTCGTAGTCCCAATGGAAAAGGCACAGAACATGAATCAATTCTGTTTCTTTCAAATATTTCGGACAGTGATACTGGAAAATATCAGTGTGTGGCATCCAATAACTATGGGACAACATATTCGCAGAAGGCCAAGATTACTGTTTTAAGTATGTATGACGCAGTATTATTCTTTGTTCTTTTATTTTCAGTAACATGAATGGTGTTCCCTTACTAGCTTTTCTTGTGTGTATAATCACCTTCAGGAAAGTTCTGGGATGAATTGACTATGTTTCTATTGTGCCTGCTCCATTTTAGTATTGCTCATGTGGAACTCGATAGGTGTTATCACTCGATAACTGTTATGTTGGTAAATTGAAATTTGATACACTGAATATCTCTTGCAAAGAGAACTTTTTGAGAGGTGATAGTGATAGTTTCAATATCTTCAATGTTTATTTTCTAGGCTACTCCTCGAGTAGCACTTTTTAAAATATGTGTAGCATATTCTTATTAACTGAAGTTTCTATCCGTAATGTACATGTAGTGCTTAGGAATAAAAAGAGAGATTACTTGAAGGAAAAACTGAATGAGGTGGAAACAAATAGTAAAAATAAAAACAGAGATTTATATAAGGGCATAAAGGAATTCAAGAATGGATATCAGGCAAGGGTAAACATGATCAAGGATGAGAATGGTGACTTGCTTGCAGATGCTCATTCAATCCTGAACAGATGGAAAAACTGCACGCATTGTATTCTTCACCTGACATAATTAGGAACATTAAATCCAGACGTTTGAGATGGGCAGGGCATGTAGCACATATGGGTGAATCCAGAAATCCATATAGAGTGTTAGTTGGGAGGCCGGAGGGAAAGAGACCTTTAGGGAGGCTGAGACATAGATGGGAAGATAATATTAAAATGGATTTGAGGGAGGTGGGATATGATGATAGAGAATGGATTAATCTTTCTCAGGATAGGGACCAATGGTGGGCTTATGTGAGGGCGGCAATGAACTTCCGGATTGCTTAAAAGCCAGTAAGTAAGTAAGTAAGTAATGTACGTGAAGTATGATTCAAGGCTTTCTCTGTGTGGACTAGTTCTGGAGATGAACATATTGGGTGGGTGAGAGATGAATCAGACAGCGAGTTAACCCTAAAGTCTATTGTCTATTGTGATCTTTTGTGAATTGATTTTGAGAAAATATCACTTTTAGTTGAATTTTGGTATGTGTATTCCAGAAAAATGAAAGGTGTTGAAGAGGTGATGTTGGAGGATTTTGTAGAAAAAATAGCAACAAATATGTCTTCATTGGTTTGTGGCATAACATTGATGGTTTGACTGTAATCTCACTGACGATTGATAACAAAGTTTGTGATGGGAAGATGTGGCAACTGTGCATTCAGTGATGGTAGAAGCAAGTCTGAAGCAACTAGAGTGGGAAGAAGAAATGTCCCTCTGTAAAGTGTTAGGTTACCGAACATTTCGTGCATGTATATAATTTTGCAACCCATTCTTATTCTTACATGAACATGTGTTGCAATGTTGTCATGTGTGTCCTTTTATTTGTATGACTACTCATCTCAAAACGATCACAATTATGTTATATTTTAATTTTAACTCACCTGCCTGTTGGATCTCTCTTCCACCGAATATAGTTCCTTTCCTTGTTTTATATTATAATGGAGCTCTGAAGGACAGTATAAAAACCAAAACACCTCGCACCAGAAAACGTATGATTTATGATTAGGTACAAAGAATAGAGGTTACATTTGAGAGGAGGGTTATCTTCTCGTTATGGAAAACTCTAGTTTGTATTGTATTTATTCTCCAAATAGAACCGATTAAACAAAGCACAAGTTATTGTTTTGACTTGCAGGCTTGTGGGAAACCACCAGTCCTGTAAAGTTTCTATTGTTTTCCTTAGTTTCTAAGGAAATGACATGTTAATGCCTTAAGATGGCATGATAACATCAGTCCAATTAGTTCGTCATTGCACATTAAACTCTACAGTTATTCCAGTGTAAGAGAACATATTTTTTGAGAACATTGGAGGAAATGGTTTGTTTGAAAATTACTTTTAATTTCATGTTATGCACAGCAGTGGAAAGTGTAGCTGCATCTCTGCAAGAATTGTTTTGGCACAGAGATGCACAAATATGACAACGCTGTGGTTGTTGCCAATATGTAGCTTCTCTTTCCACAACAAAGTAAAGTGCTGCAATGAATTTCTGCAGATCCGTGTTGTAGAGGTGAACCATTTATGTTTATGAACATCAAAGAAGATATATTAGGAACAGCAGAGATGATCTTAGATCAGTATAGATCTCCATATACAAAACTTAGGCACCCATATGCCTTATGGCTCTGTATGGGCAAAATTTTCTCTTCCCCATGTGATTCATTAAAAAATTGTAGATTTCCATATGGCATGTGGCCCTATGACAGCAGTCGTGATAAACACGATAAAAACAAGAAGTGTGCTATTTGCTCCTTTTTTCAGTTTTCTTTACATTTTATAATTGCAACCCTTTGAAGCCAGTTCCTTTAGTGCAAGTTAATGCTTTAAATAGATATTACCGCTGTAAATTGTATCTTCAGCTAAATATGAGCATTTTTGCCTTCATGGTCTGGTACTCAGCATGCTGATTTCCAGATCTACAGGTCCTGGGTTCGATTCCTGTGCTTGGTTCTCGGGGAATTTTTCTTGAAGTAGAAAAGTTCTGTAGGTGTCTAGAGTCTGGAAATTTGTATGAATGCGAGTGTTCTGGGTCATGACTTAACCAGTTCTCAAATAAAATGCAATATATCAGGATTGTTACTGAACAGAATCCTGAACATATATTGTTGACAAAGTAACGATATCCGTGAGCTCAACTAGAAAGCACTAAGAGGTACTAGAGATTTAGCAATGAAATAATTAAATACTCTCTGATATGGCCAGGGAATGGAAGGATATTTTTCCCAGGAAGGCGTGTTGAGGAGCATCAAATGTTTGTAATATTTCGATTGCTGATTTTTAAATTACAATAATTGCTAGTTACCAGTGAATTTAAACATGAGCTTTCATTCAATGTTTTACTGTTATAGCAAGATCAGTCCTCAACGTATAATTGTGCACTTTTTTTGCAATTTGATAGTTATTGGGTTGTAAGTTTCCGGGCTTGTGCTGCATTGTCTCAGGTGCTGGAGCTAAAAAACGTTAGCTAATAATCCTAATGTGATCATCCTCAGAGCTGTGGACTGTGGGTAAGAATTGTGTGTATTTATTCACACTGCAATGGGTATATACCCGGTGGCAGTGGTAACCTAATTACACTCAATAATGACAATAATAAACTTATTAATTAAAAATACAGTTAATAATAATACCAATAATTAATACAAATAATTAATACTAACAATAATTTATAATAATAATAATAATAATAATAATAGTAATAATAATAATAATAATAGGGAATATCCTAAATTAAATTAAGCACGATCACTTAAAATAACATTTAAAATAAATCTAATTTGTATCTTAAATCTAAGTTCGAACTAAAACCCACGAGTATGATATGTTCATATCTGCATAAGTACCTTTCCACATTACACTCATTTCGCTGTCAACTCACTCACTGCACTGGAACTACGACACATTTCACTGATTCTATCCTGATTTCACTAACACTTCAAAAACATTTCACTGTTCAAATACTTTGCACTGCCACTATAAACTATAAAGCTTCCCTGACAGGAACACGTTTCACTGACACAACACATTTCACTGACACAACACACTTCACTGATACAACACTTCAATAACAAAATATCATTTACATCCTTTACATACTGTGTATAATTACCGTCTATTAGTAAAGTCCTTAAGCCTATTTTTAAATACGTTTTTGGTTGTTGGTAAAGCCTTCAGTAAGTCTGCAGGTAAAGCATTCCAGTCCCTCATAGTACGATTGAGAAAAGAAAACTTTCCAGTGTCCGTCCTCTGTCTTCTTTCCCTCAATTTATATGAGTGGTCGTTCCTTGAAGAGTAATTTGACAGTTGCAACCTATTTTTTATTTCTCTCCAGGCAGGCTCACCTCTGTATGTTTTGAACAGTGCGCATAATCGAATTCGCGTTCTCCTGTCCTTGAGTGTGTCCCATTTTAATGGTGAATTTTTCCGACAACACTTGAGAGCCCGTTTTTGTATCTATTCCAGTATCTTAATATGTTCTAATCTGTAAGGATCCCAACATGCAGCACCATATTCCATTACTGGACGTACTAGTGATTTATATGCAATCTCTTTGGATTTATCAGAGCCTTTTCTTAGTACCCTCATCACAAAGTGTAACGCTCTCCATGCTTTTCCCGCTGTGTCCGTAACGTGTTCCCCCCAGCCGAGATCGCTGCTAAATGTTATTCCGAGGTATTTACATTTGTTAACTTCTGGAATGGTTTCACCCCCTAACGTATACGATTCGACTATTTTATTTCTTTTCCTTGTAAAGCTGATGGCTTTGCTCTTTAGAGAATTTATTTTCATTTTGTTGCCTATTGCCCAATCGTTTATTCTATTTAGGTCAGTCTGAAGAAGAGTAGTATCTTCATAACTTTTTATTTCCCTGTATACCATACAATCATCAGCGAATAAGCGAACCCTAGACAAGATATTAACTGGCAGATCATTTACAAAAGCCAGGAATAGAAGAGGCCCCAAGACACTCCCCTGTGGGACTCCGGAAGTAATTTCAATTGGGTTCGATAATTCCTCCCCTACCCGTACTCTCTGAGTGCGACAAGTTAAAAAATTCCTTGATCCACTGGAGTACTCTGAAGTCAATCCCCGTTGTCAGTTGGCAGAGATATTTATGTAGTGGCTCTTGGTTTCTGCCTGTCACTGGTTGGTTGTATTATTATCTCTCTTGTGACTGGTCCTTAGGTCGTCCAATCTCACATATGTACAGGGTTGGCACTGGCTTCGAGTTTTGAAACATCATCCTTGTGGATGTTAATCTTGTTTGCTGGCAGATGTGTAAACGGCAATGGCCTTGGAGAAAGGAATATGGCCCTCATAAGTTCGGCTTTCTGCTGAATCGCGTTTGCTTCTTGACTAGTCTGTAGTATTCTTCTCTGTCCATTATTTTGTTCATTATTGCATCGGGCAGAAACCCAAGAACCATTACATAAATATCTCTGCCAACTGAGAATTCTTATCCGCAGCTCTGAGGACGATCAGAGTAGGATGATCGAAATGCTAGCTCCAGCAACTGAGGCAATGCGGCACAAGCCTGGAAACTTAAAACACATGAACAGTAGCTGCGGAAGCCTATGCCAACATTCATAGTTCTTGTTTGTTTGTGTCTTTTGCAACCTAATTGAAACTTCAGCTATTTAACTGAACATTGTAATATTTCTCAGAATGTCCATTGCCATTTATATATCTTTTCAATACATAAAATAGCATAACAGGTTTTATCTAATGAATGCTATTTCTTCAAATAATTAATGCTGTAAAATGCTGTTTTTGAAAACATTTTTGCTGTAAATACACATCACTAGTTATTACTGTTTAGCACAGAACAATTCCTGAAGAATTATATAATTTCATTGCAGAATTCTACTTTCTTATGATTTATGGATGTTGTTTCTGTGTAGTTTTTCCGACATTTGTGAAGACTCCAGGCAATATAACAGTAAAGACGGAGAACACAGCCCGACTGGAATGTGCGGCAAGGGGAGAACCAACTCCAGAGATTGCGTGGCAGAAGGATGGTGGTAATGACTTCCCAGCAGCCAGAGAACGACGCATGCATGTCATGCCAACAGACGACGTGTTCTTCATACTGAATGTGAAGACTGTTGATATGGGCACCTACAGCTGCACAGCGCAGAATCAAGCTGGTGTAATTGTTGCCAATGCTTCTCTGACAGTTGAAGGTCAGTAGGATAGAAATGTGAACATAGGGAATAATTTCATATCATAAACGGATCAATCTACTGTTATTACTTGCAACGGAGGTACAGACACACATTTTTTTATGAATAACAGTTTCATTACAGTTCTTTGTACACATTAAGAAATGTAATAATTAAAAAAAAAAAAAGAAAACTCTGTGTAGTTAAACTATGCTTTCATTCACTTATAGTGTTCTTCCCAAGGGCAGGTCTTTCACTGCAAACCCAGCATTCTCCAATCTTTCCTGTTTTCCACCTTCCTCTTAGTCTCTGCTTATGAGCCATGTATCTTAATGTTGTCTGTCTTCTGCCCTGAACTTTTCTCCTCGTCACCGTTTCTTCAGAGGCAGTTCCTTTTTCTCTTCCTGATCATTTTCAGCTTTATTCATTCTTCATCCACTCTCTCTAGCACAGTTTCGTTTCTTATTCTCTCTCTCCATTTTACATGCTTCGTTCTTCTCCAGATCTAAATTTCAAATGTTCCTGTTCGTTTCTCTTCACTTTGTCGTAATGCCCATTTTTCTGTCCCATACAGTGCCATGCTCCACACAAAGTACTTCCCTAGTGTCTTCTTTAGTTCTTTCCCAGATATTCGCAGATGTTCCTTTTTCTATTAAAAGCTTCCTTTGTCATTGCTATCCTTTTGACTTCTTCGTGTTACTACTTATAGTGCACCCCAAATACAGTATTTGAAGAGCTCCACTTGTTTCACTGTCTCATTTCGAATTCGAAAGTTTACTTTCTTTATTTTTATTATCATTTCATACTGCTCACAGCTGTCATTTAGCTCCAGTAGCTTATCTCTTAGTATCATCTCCTCTTCTGCTAATAATGTCATATCATCAGCAAATCTTATGCACTTTATTCGTCTTCCTCCTACTATCACTCCTCTCATGTTCTAAAAACAGTTCTTCACTAAATCCTCCAAGGAAATGTTGAACAGTGTAGCTGTCATACTCATCTCCCTATTCTACTTCCCTGTGACATTTCTTCTGCTATCATGACTTTGACTTGTTTCACATAAAGGTTACTGAATAGCTTCCTCCCTTTCCAATCTACACCAGTTTTCTTCAGGATCCCCATAAGTTTATTCCAATCCACTCTGTCAAAAGCCTTTATTTTTCTTTAGGTATTTTTTGCTGATTGTTCACAACTGTCCAATTGCGTTTCTAGTACTTTTTCCTCGTTCCATCTTTGTCCACGCCTTTGGAGTAACGGTCAGCACGCCTGGCCGCGAAACCAGGTGGTCCGGGTTCGAATCCCGGTCGGGGCAAGTTACCTGGTTGAGGTTTTTTCCAGGGTTTTCCCTCAACCCAATATGAGCAAATGCTGGGTAACTTTCGGTGCTGGACCCCAGACTCATTTCACCGACATTATCACCTTCATTTCATTCAGACGCTAAATAACCTAGATGTTGATACAGCGTCATAAAATAACCCAACAAAATAAAATAAATTTCTCGTTCCATCTTTGAATATAAACGTCAATTCGGTATTTGAAAGAGAATCTTCTCCGAGTGTGATATCAGGCTGATAGTCCTGAACTCGTTACATTTCTTTGCATTATTTTTATTCTGTATTGGCAATAACACTGTCTCTGTAAAATCTTCAGGCTATTCACTTTCTCATATATTTTGTTGCATAATAATAGAATTCCCTTCTGTTTTCACCGAAGCATTTCACTAGTTTATTGGGAATTCCATCAACACCTGATGCTTTCCCATTCTTCATTTCTCTAAGCGCTAGCTCAAATTCTTCTCTTAGAATAGAAGATCCTTCTTCTTCTTTTGATACGACCGATTTGTATTCTGTAGCTAAGTCATCTGGATGATTTTCTGTCTCATAGTTGTTCTACATATTTCGTCCATCTGGTCAGTATTTCTTGTTTGTTATTTCATTTTCTATTTCATCTTCTATCAGCCACATGGATTTCCTGTTCTTATTTGTGAAGTCCATACATTTTACTTTGTGGTAGATTAAATCATACTTCCTGTTCTCTCTAGATCCTCTATTTTCTTACATTTGTGTTTCATCATGGACAAATAAATATGGAGGTTTAAAAGTTTGGGCATTAATAGTGATGGTATTGGTGGTGGTAGTATTTATGCAAGGTGATCCATTTGGTGGCAAAAAAAAAGAATGTTTACTAAATAAATGAAATCCACCACTTTGGAAGTGGTCACTGTGTCTTAGTGCGAAACTTGTGGGCCTGGGTTAGTATCCTGGTTGGGACAAGTTGTCTGGTTTTCCCTCAACCCATTAAGAGCAAATGCTAGGTAACTTGCTCATTTCACCGTCATTCATCCTGTCTGCTTCCATACTCATGTCATCCTACCATACAGAATCCGAACTGGTGGGATTCTTCATCATAATCACCAACAATTCGGCAGAGGTGCAAATGGCTACACACCAATATTTGTAGCATTAGAAATAAGTGAGTGAGTGATTAAATGGATGAATGAGTAAACAAATCATTAAAAAGCATGCACCCCAAAGAATTGTCTGATAATTTGTTTTGACAGGTTCTTGACTCTGCTATCAGGTCATAAATGTCATTAAACAGACATGAGTAATATCTTTCTTTTATAGTGCATCTAGCAAAGTATACTGTGTTGCTGAATGTTTTTAATGAAAATTTCAATTTCAGTATAGGTATCATTTTAATTTTCATGCTTCACTTTGCAGGATTTAGTTTGGAATTGTGTACACGTGTATGCATACTCTCGTGTTTGGAAATACAGTATATGTAGTATTGATTAGTGATGCTAATGAAAGTAATAGGCGATAGACATTGAGTATAAATAGCATGTTAATTTTGGATCACTTTTTTAGTAATGGAGAACTTAAAACTGTTGTTTATCTTGTAGTCCATTAGATCATGCTAATAAGCTCTGAATTTTTATACTTTTGACGAATTTTTAGTTTCGAGAGTTGATTTTAGAACTTATTCCCAGAAGCAGCAGTATTCATGTGTTGTATGTAGGACGAATCGCTTTATAGTGCTTTTTTTTTTTTTGTAAGAACCACCATCATTTGTGAAGCCGATGGAAAATAAGGAGATCACAGCTGGAGAACCAATAGTCTTGGAATGTATGGCCTCTGGATCTCCAAAGCCCCAGCTGACTTGGAGAAAGGATGGCAGAGAGCTTGTCGTGACAGAGAGACACTTCTTCACTGCTGATGACCAGCTTCTAGTTATTGTGGACACGGACTTATCGGATGCTGGTACATACGAATGTGAAATGTTTAACTCCTTGGGCAAGGAGCAAGGCTTCTCACAGCTCTCTGTCATACCAGGTGAGTATAAATAACCTCTCTAAAACTCAAGAGGCCAATTATTGGAGAAATAATGATATAGGATAAAGAAATATTACATTACTAGAGAAGGACATTTTTATTTTGGAATTTAACACTAAAATTCTTGTTGTTTCTGCATTTTACATTGATATTTTAGGTTCTCTATTTTACAAATAATATTTCCTACATTTTGTTGGTTGATACACATCATCTTATAAATGAAGTTGATTTACAGTCAAATTTTTGTTGGTGATTTGAATAAGGTGACTCAGTTACACAGTGCAGAATTCCATCACTGCATCAGGGAAACTTTTTCCAAAATTTTCCTTTTGCAGGAAACAAAGGGAAAATTCGGACCGTGTGTTTTTCCCATCATTGACAGTCTGGCAAAAGCTTAAGGAAATGTTGATATCACAACAACAAAATCAGGAAAACTGACGAAGAATCATTTCGAAGTATTGGTTCCAAAAATATTGCGAGAGTTCTTGATGGGAAGCTTGCCATATTATAACTGCCGTAGCATTAACCACGTGCACCACAAGAAATAAACAGCAACGCTGAAAACTGTATGAGAAAGACACAAAGATAAGCAGTAGCACAGTTGTGATTGTTTACAGGACATGGTTGTCTCGTTGAATATCTCGACAAATTGAACTTAACGATAACAAACTGCCCAATATGTAACAAAATTGAAATGTTGAACAAACAACTGCTGCTCCTTTGTAACAAACTGGACTATGATAATAGGAAAGAGAACAACATTGAAGCACTTTATTGGGAAGCTAGAGAAAGAATGATGCAAATCAATTTTTAATTGCCATTCAACAATGACTACAACACCACCACCGCCACTGCCACCACCACCACAACCACCACCACCACCATCACCACCACCAACACCACCACCATCATCACCACCACCAACACCACCACCATCACCACCACCAACACCACCACCATCACCAACACCACCACCACCATCACCACCACCAACACCACCACCACCAACACCACCACCATCACCACCACCACCACCATCACCACCACCACCACCAACAACACCACCACCATCACCACCACCAACACCACCACCACCAACACCACCATCATCACCACCACCACCAACACCACCACCATCACCACCACCACCACCATCACCACCACCACCATCACCACCACCACCAACACCACCACCACCATCACCACCACCACCACAACCACCACCACCATCACCACCACCACCACCACCACCACCACCACCAACAACACCACCACCATCACCACCACCAACACCACCACCAACACCACCACCACCAACACCACCACCATCACCACCACCACCAACACCACCACCACCACCACCACCACTACCACCACTCTTCTTCTCAACAGGCATGATTTTTTCTCTGTTTTAGAGGGCAAAGAGCAGCTGGTAGAGTTGCGCAGAAAATCCCTCGTCATTATTCTGTTCAATTCTTCACAAGTTAACGCTCAGCCAGACCAACAGAATATTTTGCACTTGGCCAAACTGAGTAAAATTCCCTTGCTGCAACTGTTGCAGTCTTACCAACTATGGTGACAACAAGCAAGCAGTTTCAGATGGAAATAATACTGCATATTTAAAAAAAATAAACTGAATTTCTATCAAATGAAATACAGTAAGCTCTTGCAGAATATGTTACATAGCCATGTAAAATATCTGTAAACGAGTTTTAAACATACTGTGTGAAATCATATAAAGTGAGTTAATTTTATATCAAATTTGGTCTTATGGTTAAAAATTGACCAATTCAAGAATTTGATACATATTAAAAAAAATGCAGACAATATCCAAAATTTGTCATTTGTATTATAATTTCCAAATTTTTGATATAGGAATAGAGTTCTTTTAGAATACAAATATTTTATTAAAAATTGAGTTTAAACATACCGAAATTAATAAGTAGAAATCATAAAATAAAATTATTTTCCGTGCTTACACTTTAATCTGTACAGCTTGTTATAAAAATAATTGTTAAAGTCCAGTTAATTTATGTTGGCACAGGATTTTTAGAAAGAGAAGGATTGTTGCACAAACATCTTGTGTTGCTGGAAACATACCAACTGATTTTAAAGCTTTGCCTTATATTTTAACACCTGGAAAAATCGTCAATAGTGAAACTACCGATTTTAAAGGAAAAATGTATGTACCATCTATGTACTTCTGGATTCATGATTGTAATCTATTTCGACTGAAAACTTCCAATGTGAACACCATCACTGATAACAACCAGTTGATTGGCTGAAGTGGCATGGGAGCTGGGAAACAGTGTTCGGTTCTTTTGGAAAATCCTTTGTTTTAATGAGGGTTTTGCACTATGCTTCAATAGAGATGGAAGAAGGTCGTTGATGAGGAAAACCTTCTCTGTGCCCACATAAACCAAAATAATTTTGGTGTGGTCTATCCCTCACGAGATGATGAGGAAGTAAACGAAAACAGGGTGTTTATTTTCATTTCCTGTCACATCTAAACAAAATTTGGTTCAATCAAATATCACCAAACATACCATCTCGACATTTGATTTCTACCTACCTTCCTCTGTCATATTCATAATTGGCTCCTTGCTCTCCCTTATGTTTGCCATATCACTGCATTGAAGGTGGATTGATCATGTAACATTCACTCAAGGAGGGCAGCACGGATCTAGCTGCAGTGAGTATTGTTGAGTTGAGATATTTTGATGATGTTACTTGTATTTGGTATCTTTGGGGTTTCTGTAGGTTTTTCGAGCTGAAGCAATTTTTGTGATTTTGCCTCTACTTTCTGTTTTTTTTTCTTTTGTTTCGAGGGTTTTTTTCCAGTTCCAGTGACAAAACAGTGAAGCTGAACCATGCCATTTCGTTAGACTGGTTCAGTTACTGAAAAATTCTGGTAACTTTAGAGCTTATTGCAACAGGTAGAGATTGAACTTTGATCTCTTGTTGATAGTTATACTGCTGCTTGTAAGAACTGAAAGTTTGTCTTGAGGAGCATGGTGACCATCTCCTTGAAATAATTGACAGGTTCTTCAAAGTTGGTGCTCAGCAAGCAATTAATGAAGCTAAAGCTATCTGCCACATTCTTACAACATGGCCAGAATTATTAGCAATTGATTTCAATGTGAACACGAAGGTTTCACCCAAAGGCCGCATTGTAGTTGCAGTGTGGTTGTTCACATAAGATAATGGAGATTCAGCCTCAGTCTTTTGAATGTTTCTAGTATAGTAAAAGTGTCTATTTGGAGATGGTACCACAGTTATCTCTTTTGATGGTCTTACTAAGGAAATGAAATGTTCGAGCCATCAGGAAAACGGAGAACCTGAAATGCACCTAGAATCACTAACACCACCACAAAACTAGATGTTGCATCATCAAGACGTTCCTGTCTTATCTGAGGGGAATGATCAAAGGGGATAAAGTACTGGAAAACTACAGACTTGCAAGCAACGACAGTTTATGAATGTTTGAGCTGTTTTGTGCTCAGTCTCATCTACAATGAAGACTAACATTCAGCAGCTCGAGAAAAACTTGGCTGAGGTTTCTTTTGTGAATCTTGAATCCTCAACATAGACAAATATCGCAGTGTCCACAAAGTAAGCTATGAGTTTGATTTGAAGAACAGATTTTCCCATTTCAGGCGCAGCTTTCCCTGATACTTCATTAAAAAGTGGATTAAATTATTACCTACGTCATTTAACGCAAGTCAGAGAGAGACAAGCCAGAATAATTGAATAATTGTTTTTCATGTATGTTCAGCATTAAATAAGTACTGTAATTTTTGTATTTCTGGTGTCTGGACACTTCGATAAGTCTGTGTAATGTACTCATCAGCTGATTTTGACTTAACATAATCTATAGGATTTGCCTTTGGAACATTGAGAAGTCGAGCAGCAGCCTTATAGCCTATTTTCTTCTTCTCACAGTATTCACTGCATCCACCATTTCTTAGAGTTTTTCTACTTCACCATAACGCTAACTAGGAAAAGTACAGAGCGGTCTATGACAACTGGCGGCAAGCGGGCCTGGTGAACGAGGTCCACTGCAGTTGCTAGAGTGACTATTAAAATTATAGTATTCATATTGTTTACTAACCTTGACTACAGAACGTTCCGAAAATGATGTCTCTCTGCTGCAACACATTCCTGACATCTCCATTACACGTGCACATTCGTCTTCTGTAATTCTCCCGATTTCTCGTACAATTCTGCCTTCTAACTCACAAATTTTGTGCGGATTGTCTTTGTATACTTTATTTTTTAGATTTCCCCATAAATAAAAATCGCAGGCTGACAAATCAGGGGGACCTAGAGGGCCATAATCCTCTACTAATGTCCACACCTGTGGAGTAACGGTCAGCGCGTTTGGCCGCGAAACCAGGTGGCCCGGGTTCGAATCCCGGTTGGGGCAAGTTACCTGGTTGAGGTTTTTTCCGGGGTTTTCCCTCAACCCAATACGAGCAAATGCTGGGTAACTTTCGGTGCTGGACCCCGGACTCATTTCACCGGCATTATCACCTTCATTTCATTCAGACGCTAAATAACCTAGATGTTGATAAAGCGTCGTAAAATAACCCAATAAAATAAATAAATCCTCTACTAATAACCCTGTCCTCGAATATTTCGCTTATCAAATTCAATGTTTCGGCTGCTGTATGAGCAGTTGCTGAATCCTGCTGGAAAAAAAGCACTCTGACATTCGATATAAGTTAACTGTTCAAAAAATGGGTTGATATTTGTGTTCTGTATCTGTCACCATTGATTGTACCATCAAACAATATAGGGCCTGTAATCCTATGTGCAGTTATAGCACATCATAGGCCAATCTCATCATGTAAAGGAGTTTCATGAATGAGGTGAGGATTTTCTGTGTTTCAGTATCTATTGTTTTGCGTTGTAACACGGCCATGTAAGTGAAACTATGCTTCATCTGTGAAAATAATTATTGTAGGATCCACAAGGTCACTGGCAACACTTTGTAAAATCCAGTTACAAATATTCACATGACTCACATCTTTAGCCTGTAATTTATGCACTATTGTCACTCTGTAGGGCTTAAATTTAAGAATTTTATTGACTGTAAATGCTAGTTTTCGAAACACCAATTTCTTGTGAGAGACGGCGGAGAGATTTTCGAGGAGAATATTGTAACCTTTCTCTTATCTCATCAAGTTTTTCCTCAGTAAGTACACTTGGGTTTTTCATTCCACGTTTATTCAGCACTGAACCCGTTTCTCTAAACTTTTTTACGAGGTTTAATATAGCCGTCCTATGTGGAATGGGAACACCAAGAAATTGTGTTGCAAAACGTCGTTGCAGTGTTCCACAGTTCTTCATTATCAAGTAGCACTCAACAAGATAAATTCTTTATTGTAATGTAAACTTTTGTCGTGCTATATTAAGCCACAATCTTCAACTAAGACGTATGTACATCAACAGAACTCATAGGCAACTGAGCAGCAGCTATCAGTTGCAGTGTCACCATATGTTGTGTCCTTGAAGGCAGGGAAAGAGACAGAAGGCAGGAACAGAGAGAGAGAGACTGTAGCAGATCCTGTTCACTGGGAATGACAAGTGCTGCTTGCTGCTGAGTGCCATAGAGAATGTCATAGACTGCTCTATAGCATGCCATATTTCATCTCCAAGATGAAATTTGGAACATTCCTGGGGAACGAATTTAGGAACAAAATGATATGAAAAATTATGGCTGCACTTTTCTACAACGGTAATGCACAAAGATGCCAGGAACATACTGTATGTATCTTAATAATAGACAATACTAGCCATAGGTGAATGGAAAATAGGCGTTCTAAAGACTTATTTGGTGATATAATTCCAAATCATTATAAAATATAAAAGTGAAATTAATCTAAACATTAACACAGCAACTAAATCAGCATGAAAATCTCTTTATTGGTGTTTTTGTCACAAGTTCCAGTGTCTGCCACCAGGATGGACCGCTTAAAAGTCCAGAAACCGAATTGGACAAATTTGCTGTTGTGGGGACGAATATCAGACCAATGATTTTAATCATTCGTTTGTTCTACTGTTTGTTTGTTTACCTACGCAATAGTTTTTTTTTTATTTATTCGTTTGTTCATGTACCCTTTTCTTTGTTTGATTTTCGTTTATTCATTCATTTGTGTATTTGTTAGTTTATTTATCCATTTTGTTCATTTATATGTCTGTTCGTTTTGTTTGCTTATCTATCTGTTCGTTTTGTTTGCTTAGCTGCCTGTTCGTTTTGTTTGCTTATCTGCCTGTTCGTTTTGTTTGGTTACCTGCCTGTTCGTTTTGTTTGGTTATCTGTCTTCGTTTTGTTTCTTTCTCTGTATGTTCATTTTGTTTGCTTATCTATCTGTTCGTTTTGTTTGCTTATCTATCTGTTCGTTTTGTTTGCTTATCTGCCTGTTCGTTTTGTTTGGTTACCTGTCTGTTCGTTTTGTTTGGTTATCTGTCTTCGTTTTGTTTCTTTCTCTGTATGTTCATTTTGTTTGCTTATCTGTCCTACTCTTTTTGTTTGATTATCTGTCTCTGCGTTTTGTGTGCTTATCTTTCTACATTTTGTTTGCTTATCTGTCTGTTCGTTTTGTTTGCTTATCTGTCCTCGTTTTGCTTGCTTATCTGTCTGTTCCTTTTGTTTGTTTGTACTTTTTGTTTGCTTATCTGTCCATTTTGTTTGTTTACCTGTCTATTTGTTTTGTTTGCTTGTCTGTTCGTTTTATTTGCTTATCTGTGGGCTCGTTTTGTTTGCTTATCTGTCTGTTCGTTTTGTTTGCTTATCTGCCCTCTTATTTTGTTTGCTTATCTGTCCCTTCGTTATGTTTGTCAGTCTGTTCGTTTTGTTTGTTTATCCATTTGTTTGTTTGCCTCTTTCTTCGTTTATTCATTCGTTCATTTCTTTATGCTTTCTTTCATTATGTTTTCCTTTGTTTTCTTTTGTACTTTCATTCGTTTGTTTATTCAGTCTTATATTGATATATTTCTTTATTGCTTTACTTCACTGTTTGCCTGGGTTTCATTTTCAGTTTTTTATTTCAAACTAGTGCAATATACTGAGTCTTTCATTAAAACGAACTTTAGGGCTGAAAACATTAATTCCTTTCATGCAATATGCGTATTCCTTCCAAAGTTCTGATTAGATTAGATTAGATTAGATTATACAGAGCTGAGTAAGGGTGGATCTGCCTTAGTACCATCTTCAGCAAAGAATGCTGTAATTATTAATTTCAACGTCATGACTAAAACACAAAAACGTTTTGGTTAGTTAATTTATTTGGCTTAGTTGTAATTTAATGTTGCAGCATCAAACCCCATGATGAACGAGAGTGACATGACAGGCATCATCATCATCACAGTGGTTTGCTGTGCTGTTGGCACGTCGGTTGTGTGGGTTGTGATCATCTATCAGACACGGAAACGCATGGGTATTGTGGAGGTGCGAAGTGACGATTGTCCTTATCCAAGCACGTTGCTGGCAGCCACAATTGCCCCTGACGATAGGGACTCTGCCCCACACCTGTATCTAGACACCAATTCAGAGCATTCGAGTGGCAGCAAGGATAGTGGGACAGGTGATTCTGCTGGGAAGCGTAGCAGTGACAATCTGCTCTTGGGCAATGGGATTAATGGCCTTGTTCTGAACATTGCAGGTAAGGGACTTGCCAGTTTATTTATTTCTGTCTAATTGTGTCTTTGCAGAGGTGTGAACTGCACGAGAAAGTGCTTGTAATTCAATGTGGTGTATTTTTCTGTTATGTTGAAAAACATACAAAACTTGTATAGTATTAGGTTTTATCTGCAAATGACGCCATAAGTCAGTTGAAAAATGTGCGTGTGCGTGTGTTTGTGTTTGTGAAATCATGATGGGAGATGTATTACAAATGAATTTGGTATCTTGGGAGACTAGGTTGCCTATTTACATTTTTTAATCTTGGTGATGAACACATTTTGTCTGTTTGAAAATTGGGACAGGACCTTACTTCCGAAAATAGCATGAAAACCCTTTCTGTTGAAATAAATTTAAAACGGTCATTGAATTTAAATGATAAGCAAAATGAAAGTTAACATATTCTCTGTTTTCATTATTGTATGTTGTGTAACATAATGTATTAATGAGTAAAATTCTGATTTTTTCCTAGGTGATTCCTTAGGCGCTCAGGGTAGGGGATGCATATATATCAGTTTTAGAGTTCCTATATGTGCCTCTTTTAATGATATTTAAGAATAAAACTTTCTATTTACTTAGTAATAACCGATATTTAAAATGAGAGTAGAAGTCAATTTTTATTATTCACTTCATCATTATTTTCATTTGCATAACAATAACTATTTGAAATCATGCAATGAAGCCATCAGCCGTCTTGCAGTCAGTATTTTTCTGTGATGTTGAGATGAACAGGCAAAGCTTCCACATAACGCACACTGGGGTGAGAGAGAGAGATGCCAATTCTATATAAATGTGCTGCCAAACAATCATGCTGGTCAGAAGGCAGAAGGCTGCCTGCCATGCTGAATTTCTTGGTTCTTCAGGAATGACGTTTACATTTTGGAGGAGGGGTTCCCATGATTTATCTTTAGCCGATTCCTTTATTCTGTTCAAAAATTTTTGTTTGCATTGGAATTTTTTATTGAATTTAACAGAAATAAATGATTTTTGAGTGTTATGTTTTTGTATTAGAGTGCAGCCTTTCTTGAAGTAATGAAAGGGAATACATTTTCCTAGAAGTGTGTCATGCAATGCATTATTAAGTCTGCATTCTATTTAAAGAATGGGTGTTCTTCTTAAGCAGTAGTTACTGATGTACCTATAAAGTAACTATGGTATAGCCAAATAGGGTCAGAGTTACATGGGCTGTCAAATATGTAGAAATAAATAAATTGGTAGTAAGTAATGTCATATCAATGAGTGTAATCAGAATATGAGATGAAATTAAAAAGAAAAGTTTAATAATTCTAAGACGAAACTAAAAAACACTACAGTTGTCAGCTATTTGCTGTTTGGTGTTTATACTGTTTGCCAAACTGATATGTTTAATAACATTCTTCCTTAAATTGAACTACTTTGTGATACATAATGTTTAGTAGTAGCATTTTAAACTGCAGCTCTGTAATTACTTGAAATTCAAACTGTATGCTGAAATAAAACTTGGCATGACACACACTGCGTTCAACTACCAAATGTTCTTGTTGGAGCTATGAAATAGCCAATAGCAGGATGCCTGTCCACCTGCAACTCCCAGCAATACTTGCAGTGCTTGTACACTATATGGTCTATTGCACCAATGCAATGTTACAAGCATTTACAACTAATGTACTTATGTCTGAACTTGAAAACTTATGCTAATACTAATTGTAACATGGTTAGTGCTTTCACTGCTGAATTCCTTATAGTATTTTAACAATAGTTTCTCATGTGACTCTAGCCATCTGTCGTGATTTCTTATTATTCCTTCTTCAGTTCTTTTTCAAAGGTAGAGTGTTGAAATTTTTATTTTAATTTAGCCATGATCAGATAATATTAAAATTATGAGATATATATTTGAACTCAAGAAATTTAAAGAGAGAAAAAAACAACTTAGAGAACCAGAAAGAGATTTTAATAATACATTGTGACTTTAATTCGTAATGATATATTTCTGCTAGGCTTTCATCAATTTATTTGTTGTTTTTAAATTTTTCATATTTTTTGTTTCGTTTTTGTGCTTTGCTGAATTATTTGCTTTTCTTCAATGCTCAGGTTATTAACTGACAATTTAACGTGTAGAAGGAAATATGTATAGATCCAGAAATAAAATTTAGGCCACCTGAATTTTCAAAGTTGCAGTTATGTCCAGTAAGCACGGCCCAAATTTTGTTTTTGAGTCTGTATATATGTGTAGCTTCAATGAAATAATTGATGAATTTACCCATATGGGAGGAAAGTGAAAAGAGATAACAAATTGAATGTCTATTCAGGCACCTATTTTCTTAAATTTATAGTGCATTTTAGCCTTCAAATTTTTATATTTTCACAGCATACCAATCTGAACTCTACTTAGTAGTAGTGCTTTTCTTTCAATGACATAAAATAAATATCTCTTCTAGTTACAGTATACTAATGTTTAAGTGCTTAATTCTTCTATGAAATGGAAAAATGAAAATATTACCTCTAATGAGATCCTGGATACTCCAATGAAGCAAGATTCACCTTATGGTTTGGAGTATTCGACAATAGGATTGCTACTGCCTACAAGTTGGCTGGCTGCAATGTTACTCTCTCTCTCTGTGTGTGTGTGTGTGTGTGTGTGTGTGTGTGTGTGTGTGTGTGTGTGTGTGTGTGTGTGTGTGTGCGCGTGTGCGTGTGCGTGTGCGTGTGCGTGTGCGCGCGCGCGTTTTTTTTTTTAAGCATTTATTTACATCATGTTTCATTACAATTAATGTAATACTACATGACTGGTTGATTAGTACAAAAATTTATGCGTACATTTATTTATACCAGTTCTATTCTTAATATTGTTCTAGTTGTAGTTATAGTTATATTACTTATATAGTGTACCCCCTAATTACTGCATACATATTTGTTACAATGTTTTACAGTGATTCAAAATCCACTGAATTTACAAATTGCATGAATTCTTTACAGTACCGTGTGTGTGTGCGTGCGTGCGCGCACTTGACCAATGGTCATTCTCTTAAAACATACAATACATACAATGTGTACACGAACGAAGGTTTGAAATAATAGGCCTAACACTAATAAGTAATAAAAAAGAAATAGTACTAAAAAAAGAGTTTCACGTGTGTTTCCCAATATCAGTCATAGATAGGGACCTGTATTTTTAGCATTTATTTTCATCAACATTAATTAGCATCTGTTTTTGTCGAAATTAGCATCTACTTTTTTCCAAATTGGCATTTACTTTTTTTTTTCCAAATTAGCATCTATTTTTTTTCCAAAGGAAAGTTTGTGCATTTTACCTTTCATTTCTCAAAAGATAACATTGTGAATAGCTCAGCATTTTAATTCTTCAAATTACATCTTCTGTCTGAAACAACAGCACCATGCTGTGATAAAACACGTTAACTGTCAACATTGTTTGTTGGTGTCCACAGTACTTGCAAACAACATTCTGAAAACGCTTTATTCTCCAACATGGCTATTACAGAATTTACAAAAAACTGTCTGAAGTATAGAGTCCATGAATGGCATACTGTTGGGTTCTTTCATGAGCAGTTATAGTTGTTCACCCATTTTGCGAAGGAGCACGTGTCTCACAAATTCAACCAACTCTTCCAGTATAGCTAGAATAACTATCCAATTCTGCTGTGATCTCAAAAGCAAACGGCCGAGTAAACTGACACGATTCATTTTAGCCAAGCCCATATCGCATATAGAACTTGATAATCGATATTACGACATGTATACCAATCATCTGACCTTCATTACCAATATATGAAATTTATCAAATCGAGCGGACAATAATTGATATCGAGTTAATTGATCGATATATTTTGAGTATTTAAAAAGTGTCTTTAATTTTTGTATATATATATATATGTATATATATATAATGCGCTTTTCACTTGAAAAATATAATTTTACTGATAAATTGAGAGGTCTAGTGAGAGAGGGATCTATGCCACTTTGACAAGAAATGGAAATAAATTGGCTTTTCTAAAGCATTGTGTTGAGTCATTATTTGAACAATAAAGAGGTAACTTTTTTCTTCTTAACTTACTGTTAGGTAAATCATGCAAAAGGAAAAATATAAATGTCAATGTGAATAGCATTGATTATGACTTGTATGGTATAATTAATAAAACAATTAAGGAAAACCACAGATGTTACACTCGCACATCAAATAGTTTTAATCATGCTATGTCACCCTCAGACAAACAACTTCATATCTCTTCTGGAGTATCTTCACTGTCCAATGTTTCTGTGTATTTTAGTTTTGGTAAACACCATGAAAAATTAGGGGAATATGTGGCATTATTTAACTTCAGGGCTGATATGGGTATTGTGTGTGGATAGAGTAGTGGTATTTCCTCAAGAAGTTTAGTCATATAAGGATGATCAGCCAAGGAGTCTCTCCTAGTTTTGGAGTGACGACCTGGCATCTTCTTCAAAGAGTTCCAATCCGTGCCACTCTTCCATGTGTTTGAAGAAGAGTATACCTGGTTGTTTATCAGCTTTCACAGCACTTACTTTCCTAACACCAGTTACTGCAACACCACTCTTTACTGTTTTGCTGTTCAACTGCTGAAAATCCCTGGAATATTCATTGTTATCATTGGAATTACCTTAAACAGGGGTTTTGACTATAGCATTTTTCACAACTTCATACCACTGGTCAGGTGTGTAAATATGATCTGTTTTTCGGATTTTCGTTTTTGTTGTGCGAAAATCTCGGTCGCTGGGTAAATAGGTATGTCCAGGAACAAGGAAATAATGTTGAATGGCATCATAGAGTCCTCTGACAATAAGGCAATAATACACATTAAATACTGTATTGTTTTTGTTTTGTCTAGTGCAGGAGTCTGAGGAAAAAAATCAACTTTCATAACATGTTTATTACAGTGTGGAGACAAAATTCAAATTTAGGTTTAATATGCATAAAAGGAGAGGGACATAGAAGCAACAATATTATATTCTGGAACAATAAGTTCTTCTCTTATAGCTGATAATCCAATCTGTAACATTTTTATGTTGGTACGTCTGTAACTCACATAGCAGACAACATCAGTAAGTGGCATTGCTCCTTCTCTCACTCAAAATGCTGATGAGGACGTATTCAAGAATTTAGAACAACTGCTGCAGAAAGAGCGGGAGCTATGCCACGTGGTTCAAGTTCACAGGATAGACGCAAGATGACGAGAAAACTGGAAATGGCCAAAACTCAATTTTTCATGGTTTGTGGCATAGCTCCCTCTCTCACTAGACCCCTCAATTGCTATTAAATAACATTTTTTCGTGATTTCGTAATTTTATAGGGAATTCACATTTTTCGCACTTCCAATTCTGCTAGAAGATCATGCTAAATCACCTTACAGATGAAGACAAACACTTTCTACCCCACAATATAAAAATTTGCGGATTCTGCAAATGCGAAATTTTCGGGTCCATAGTCATAGATGTTTGTAGAGTAGAGTGCAGGGCAATGTTGAAGATTTTCTTGCATATTGCAAAGTGGGCAAAGAGGGCTGTCCAGAATTCCAATTCTGTTTTCCTGTAAATATTAAAATGCCCAGTTTTACATTGTACATTAATATTACATGGGGAGTAGTACAAAGAAAATATGCTGTATATAATAGTTACACTGTCAAGTCCATTAATGCTTATTTACAAATGACTTTCAAGGAACCTGGAGGTTCATTGTTGCCCTCACATAAACCCACCATCGGTCCCTATCCTGAGCAAGATTAATTCAGTCCCTATCATCATATCCCACCTTCCTCAAATCTATTTTAATATTATCCTCCCATCTACGCTGTGGCCTCCCCAAAAGTCTTTCCCCTCAGATATTCCAACTGTATATGCATTCCTAGATTCACCCATATGTGCTACATGCCCTGCCCATCTCAAACATTTGGATTTAATGTTCCTAATTATGTTAGGTGAAGAATACAATGCATGCAGTTCTGCGTTGTGCAACTTCTCAATTCTCGTGTAATTTCATCCCTCTTAGCCCGAAATATTTTCCTGAGCACCTTACTCTCGAACACCCTTAACCTCTGTTCCTCTCTCAAAGTGAAAGTCCAAGTTTCACAACCATACAGAACAACTGGTAATATAACTGTTTCATAAATTCTAACTTTCAGCATTTTTGAGAGCAGATTGGATGATAAAAGCTTCTCAACCAAATAATAACAGGCATTTCCCATATTTATTCTGTGTTTAATTTCCTCTCGAGTATCATTTATATTTTGTTACTCTTGCTCCAAAGTACTTGAATTTTTCCACCTTTTCAAAGAATAAATTTTCAATTTTTATATTTCCATTTCGTACTATGTTCTGGTCAAGACACATAATCATATACTTTGTTTTTTCGGGGTTTACTTTACAACCTATCTCCTTACTTGTTTCAAGTAAAATTCCCTTGTCTTCCCTAATAATTTGTGGATTTTTTCCAAACATATTCATGTCATCCACAAAAACAAGCAGCTGATGTAACCCGTTCAGTTCCAAACCCTCCTTGTTTTCTTGGACTTTCCTAATGGCATATTCTAGAACAAAGTCAAGTCCGTTAATAAAGAAAGTAATGTAAGCAATATATTAGTATGAAAGAGATTTATTTGACCTGTTCCTCACAATGCACTTCGGTTGTGGAGTTATAATCAAGTACGTCCAGTCCTCTGAAATACTTATATCAATCTAATATAACAATGTAATTTTGTTAAATGACGTATGAAAATTTTTGTTATAAAATTGTGAAGGGGCTATATTAATTATATCTGTTACATATTTGGACGGCTCAGAAGCCAATCAGTGGAAGTCACTAAATATCCAATTCTGAGTTATTGGGATTGAGGGATTCCTTATAATACATTTCTTCAGAAGCATATTCAGGTAAGTCAGTAGTATGACTTTTTTAACATATTAATGCTTCTGAAAAAATCACATAAAATTTCAGTGGTCAATCAAATTAAGTCAAAGTTTTTATTCTGATGTTGAGGCTCATATATTTGATTCAGTCATCATAACATGTTACTTCAGTCAATTTTCAAGTGAACTAACACATATTCAAATTAGTTTGAGGGGTTTTTTCGTATTTATGGAATATCCTATCACAGATAAGTCTGCAAATGACAATTCAGAAGTAGATGACAGAGGTAACAATGATGATGAGAATGCAGATAGGGGAAAACGTAGATAACATTGAAAACAAGGAATAAAACTACAGGAAACTGGAAGAGAAAGAGATTCATGGGTGAGAGTTAGACAGACTAGTTCAGGACAAGAATTCATTGTAAATATGCACGTAACTGTTTTCAAAACCTTCCATGCTTTTGCAGATCATATAATACAAAATACCGTATTTTCTCGAATAACCCACGTATTTTTTTTCTGAAATACGGGTGCACGGCTTATTCGAAATTAAGTTGACAGCATTGCCCAATTTTCCTTCCATGCAAATCCTAAGGAGATAGTGCATGTCATATTCCCATGTGGGTAGGATTTCAATTGAAGTGCACAGGGGAAAAACTTGATTAGTCCAGAATCATCGATTTTCTGTTTTAGATGCAGTGTAATAGCTCAGGTAGTGTAGGTTTGTGTAGTTTTACTGTGCAGAATAACAGTCCCGTTAGCCCAAAAAATTTGAAGAATTATAACCCAAAGACAATACAATGTAATGGGTCTTGAAACTTTTAACTTGCTCTCCTGTAAAAACAGTAAAATGTGACTTATCAGGTTTTTCTCCTGTACTCTCCAGTTATTAACATTGTTAAATGGCATTTGAATTAGCAGTACATATGTCAGAATCAAGTTCAAATAAGTGTATAGTTTGTGCATCTTAGATTTTCAATTCTGAAAATGAGTACCACTTTACCCACAGCAAAAAACTTAAAATTGTCAAAGATGCGGAGGAACATAGAACCATGCTATAGCCCGTAAAGTTGATGTAAGTGAAAGTTTCATCAGAGACAAGAGGAAAAAAAAAGAACTGTTGCTAAAGAACAATGGAAAGAGGGGAGCTTTTCTTGGCGAGGTGTGGAGGGCAAGCAGAGAAACAGCACGTTGGCTCTGTTCCAGGATAAAATGTATTGTTAATTGAACTGTATGAATTTGTCGTGAATACATTTGTTGAAAGTTTTATTTTTGTAATTCGTGTGTGTTTGTTTTTTTTTCCTCCCCAAAAGTGGGATGCATAGCTTATTTTGAGGGTGCGGGCGGGGTATATACATTTGTAGTCTAGTACGAAGTGCACCAATTAAACAATGTCGAATTAGAAATTCTTCTAAGGGTCTTACAATCGAAAAGTTATCAGTTTTTACTTCATACAGACGAGTCATCAAAACAAGTAGGCCTATTCAAGAACTTTTTCCGTCCAACAATTCAAATGAGTGATTTTAGACTCTTAAGTGCTGCAGTGAACCTTCTGGAAAAGGCTGTCGCAAACAGGAATGTCACCATTGAGGGACTCCTATAAATTTGATGAAAATCCAATGGTTAAGATACTGCAAAGGTGAAACTTATAAGATATTCTTTACACTTACATTACTAGTTTCATGTGTTCAGTATCACAAAGAAAACAAAAAAGGAAAACTTGCAAAACTCTCTTCAGTACACGGTGTAGGCCTGCGAAATATATGAAAGACATGTCACTATACATACCACCATAGTATCATCTTTACAGTGATACACCAAGAACTAAGACTACCAGTAATTCTGCAGAGTTCCAACAGAGAAGTATTAGTGATCACAACGATGATACCAATGACTATTGACTTGTCAGAAATATATTTGAAAAAAATTCCGTGGACAAACCAATAAGTCAGTATTATTTTATGTTTTTGCCTGTAATAGTTACATTTATTAATGGACAGTTTTTGTGAGTATGTATTAAGATACCGGTACTTCAGTTATTGTCACACATGTATAAGTAATTAGCTATTTTTAAACCGTAATGGGATTTTGAAGAAAACAATCTAATAAAAACCTTATTTTCTCTTTTCCTATGATGACTTACACTGATTAGCTTCTGAGCCATCCATTTAATTAACACAAAAGCTAGTAGAGTGTATATTGTGTACGATCCATGAAGGAGTATTTTTGACTCTAGGTCCATTAATGTAAGGTAGAATCCAATATAAGTATAGAGTAACAAATGACCTTCCTAGACATATAGTACTTATTGCCACAGCAAATAAAAGTAGAGCCAAAACGAGATATGTGAACAGAATTCAAAAGTAAGTAATGGTTGGTTGGTTGGTAATGCTCAGCATATTCAACTTCTTCCATTTGCTCTCTTTCTTCCCGGTATCATAACGACAGATCTGTAGCTATTAAATTTTTACAGTGCTTGAGGTGTATCATATCCATTATAGTATTATCTTCTTTACAAAGTAAACAGTTAGGAGTTGGAAAAATATTTATTTTATATAGATGGGTAGCCAAACAGTCATGTCCCGTATATAATTGAAAAAGTGGAATTAAATTTTTATTGTTTCATAAAATATTCCACTGCTTATTTACACTCTCGTGTACTAATTTTTTATGTATTTTTTGTTGGATGACTTTCTTGATTATTAGTTTTGAAGACTGAAATGATAAATATGAATTTGTAATTTGTTGGACCATTGTGCCCTTTTTTGCTAAGGAATCTGCTATCTCATTACCAAGAATTCCACAGTGTGAAGGAATCCATTGCAAAACTATTGTTTTGTGAAGAGATTGTAAGTGTTTGATACTTTGATAAATATCAGCAATAATTCTTTTTTTTTTTTTGTATAGGTGTTTGCATGTATAGCTGATTTAAAATCGCTAAATATAACAGCTCTATTAAAGATGTTAATGTAATAGAAAAGCTGTTTTAATGTAGAATTCACTGCCTCACATTCTCCATCAAAGTGAGTTAATTTTGACCGAGAAATATATAAGAACAAAATAATTTACTGTATATTCCAGCACCAGTCATATTATTAAAGTTATTGCCAATTTTAGAGCCATTGGTGTAGATGTGTACCCACTCAGTTTCTGGGAATCTTGTGTTGATAGTTTCTAGTACAGTATGTTTCAAACGAATAGGGATTTCATCCTGTTTTTTAATTTGTTGTGTTATGTATGTATTTATTTACACTGCAAGTGGGCAAGCTTCCATGGCAGTGATATACACAATATAAACAATACACAATAGAATTATACAATACACAATACAATTATTCAATACACACTATAAGCAATAAGAATACACAGTACAATTTTACACAATAATTACAATTAATAATAATACATAAAATAACCTAATTAATAAGTGAACCAAATTTTACAATACAACCTACATATGTATAGGCCCTATATGAATTTTACATCAGTACTGATGATAATCTTTCACTTTACTCTCATCTCACTCACTGTAGTGGCACTGTGATGCATTTCACTGACACTTTAGAACACATTCCACTGACACTCTATAACACAGTCCATTGATACTATAGAACACATTTCATTGACACTATAAATTATCACTGATCGGAACTATTCACTGCACTGTAAAACCATAACCATCATGCTTCAGTGCTACAACAGTTCAAATAAGACAAATAATTACACCCTTATGCATACTTATAAACAGAACTACATTTAAACTATACATTTCTAGTCTAAGACCCTCTTACACGCTATTTTTAAATAATTTACAGTTCAAACCAAGGGAGTAACTTGTCAGGCTAAATAATGTCACCTTAAAAAATTAAATGTCACCTTAATTTTAATTTACACTTCATACACAACTTTTTAAGTTATTCTTGAATCTCCTTAAGGAAGGACAGCCCTCAAAGACTGCTGCAGGTAGGTCATTCCAATCATTTGTAGTTCTATTTAAAAATGAGAATTTACCTACATCCGTTTTCTGTTTCCTACATTTGATTTTAAAATCATGATCATTCCTACCATAGTATGTTGGATTCTCTAACCGAGCCGTTATGTCTACCCATGCTTTCTGACCTAGATGTGCTCTATACAATGATGTTATTGTAGTTTTTCTATGTCTTTTCCAAAGTTTCCCATTTAAGTTCTTTTATCGTATCATTTCCATCTTCTCTTTTACCTTTAACAAATTTAGCTGCCCTATACTGAATTCTTTCTAAAGAATTTATCTGATATATTCTATAGGGATCCCAACATGTAGTTCCGTATTCCATTAACGGTCGCACTAACGTTAGATATGCTATTTCCATCGATTTGAGGCTAGCCTTTTTCAAGATTCTCATAATAAAGTGAAGTGCCCTCCATGCTTTACCCGTAATGTTATCAACATGCTCTCCCGAAGAAAGTTTGGAGTTTAAATATATTCCTAGATATTTACAACATTGTTCTTGTGGAATTACAACACCACTGAATTCGTAATTTATACTAGTTTCCTCTCGCGTTTTACAAAATGTTATACATTTACTTTTAGAACCATTTATTTTCATCCTATTCATTAATGCCCAGTTATAAATTTTATTCAAGTCTGTTTGAATAGTATCCACATCTGAATTATTTCTAATCTTTCTATAGATAATTCAGTCGTCTGCAAATAGCCTCACATTTCATGTAATATTTTGGCATAAGTCATTTACATATATTATAAAGAGTAATGGCCACAGAACGCTGCCCTGTGGCACCCCTGAACTTACTTTCCCAATTTGCGATATTTTATGACCTACTCTAACTCTCTGGGTTCTACCTTTTAAGAATTCTTGGATCCATAGCACCACTCTTTTATCTATTCCTAGCCTACTTAACTTATCTATTAATATGTCATGTGGCACCAAATCAAATGCTTTCGAAATATCAATCACAACTGCATCGATTCTTCCACCTGTATCTACCTCTTTTTTATTTAGAACACGACGAACATAATCCGATATCAAATGCTCCATGACTTTACAAACGACAGATGTAAAGCTAATCGGTCTGTAGTTTCCGACATCTAATTCATTTCCACTTTTATGTATGGGTGCCACTATAGCTGATTTCCAGTCACATGGAATAGCTGCATTATTTATGGAAACATGAAATATATGCATTAAGTATGGAATTATGACCTTGGATTATGATTTATTTAACGACACTTGCAAACTGCTGAGGTTATATCAGCATCACCTGTGGTAATTTTTTTTGTCTACATTAACATTCATATCATTTTCTCTGCACCATTCAGCTAATTTATAAAGCACATCATTCATTTGTAAGGAGAGTTAGTGATGTTTTCTTTTTGATGATGTTTAGATTACCAAATCATCTGTGAGAAGGGCACAGTTCTGTTATGCACTTCCTTTAATATTTTTGGTAAATCGTTTATCATCAGATTAAATAGGTTAGTGTTCGAGACAGAACCTGGAGGAAGATCTTTAAATTTGATAATGTTTTTCCATATCTTGTAGCTGAAAATCGTTAAATTAAAAAATTATAAAACCATTTTAGCATATTATTTGTATCCATTTTATGCATTTTGTCTAACAGTTTTATTCGTCCATATTGAATCATAGGCACTTCTAAAATCTGCAGAGATTGCCAGTACTGTTCTCGGTTTATCTAAACTGTCTTTGAAGTAATGGTGATGCTTGCATTTCAGGTGGCAGTGGTCACAGCATGGAAGGCACAAACCACGTTCTGCTTGGAGAAATGTCAAATGGTCTGGACACAATAACTACTCCTCCAGTTTTACGGAGTAATTTTCACCCACGTCGAACCAACCATGACCGATGTTACGTGGGTGTATGTAGTGGTTGTGCAAACTCGCGTTCGAAGCGTTGGTCAGATCCACATGGTCTGGAGCAGCCCTCCAGCACACCAAACTCTTACTATAGTCTGCCCAAGACCCTGCACCCGGGTGCCAACAACACTAGTCAGACGGAGGAGCTTGTTCCTTGCATTCCTGCTGCGGGTGTGCAGTGAGCCAAAAGTATTGAATGAGCAAGTACCATATTTCTATCCGGTTCAGAATTTCAACCACTCTTTTCTAAGTAGAAATTCTGATTCTTTTTTAGTCACTAAACGTTTACTTTAACTATTCTTGAGATGAAAGATAGAATTGCTAATAGAGGGCTATAGACTTTTCTGATAAAAGTAAACAATGGTGGCCACCAGTTTTAAGCAGACAAATGGAGATATAATTAATTTTGTGGTATTTTAAGAGGCTTTAATTTTATAGGAAGATTATTGTTCACGATGGAATTTATTATTATTTTTTTTTTCATTATTAAAGAATGAGTAATGTGTGTGTTCAGTTGGACAGTGTTATGCATCAATTTGTGAATTCTGGGAAATGACGTTTAAAGTTTCAGTTATACCCTCGGCCTAATGATGATACTATTTGCTAATACTGTATGATGTATTGTTATGTTCCCTTTCCTGTTATTTAGACGAACATTAATTAATTTCAAAATAAATTTTATTATTAGTAAATTTCACTTAGCCATAAGCTTGCAGATAATATGCATCAAGCATCTCAACACCAAAAATGTCGCATCAAGAGGTTAGGTACCATTTTATAGTACTGTTGTTTAATGTTACAGTAATATTGTATATGTTGATTTTGTTTAATGAAACGTGGAATGAAGAGTAGAATTCATTTTCAGTCCTCACAAGCTGGTTCTTGTGTAATAAATCAAGTATTATCTGCCCTCTGCTCGTCATAATTCACGATTGACTGAAACTGTCTACTGTTTTTGATAAAATATGTAATATAAGTGCAACACATATTTCGACAGAGATTAGCCAACTTTTTCAATAATATCTCGTCTCAGATGAGTCCTGCCAATATAACGTTTATTTTTAAGAAAACAGTTCTGCACCAACAGTGTAAAAGGCTTTAAATGTCACTTAGTTGCTCAATTTGAAATGACTAATAACGTTTGAAGAATCAGTGCCAAACTTGAGAACTTGAATTCGGATGTTAGCTCTTATATTTTTATTTCATAATACAGTAATCGTTTCTGAAATGGCAACAGAACTGTGACTGCACTTAGTTCAACCTCTGATACGACAATTGGTGTCATAATCTAAGTTTTTTTTTTCTTTCTTGAATTGGTGTTTAGATGTTTTATGCATAATGCCGTCCAAATAAAAATGCATTAACACAGAATAAGAGAGACAAATATTGAGACTTGTTTCTGTAACATTTAACAAATATGCACAATTTATCTTAAAGTATTTATTTCAGTATTTATTTCTAAGTAGCTAGATTCCTGTCACTCACTGCTGCTGCCTCTCACTGCTTAGTGTGTTTATTTTAGCAGTCTAGAGGATTTTCGGGATTGTGTACTTTATTGCTTAATTGTGTAATTCTGTCTTCCTGTGACACATTTGATTGCCAGGTGATGCTGGTGGACATCATTCAAATAACATTAACTTAATTTTGCATTTTAAACTCGGTGTACAGTATTAATCCTGATGTAGGTACCAGTTTTTTATTCAAAATTCCAAAGTTGTCTCTTTCATTGATAATTAACATATTAACCTAATGACACTCTTGTGTTTTTCGTTTTATAACCGTGATGTGTTTGCGTATATGATTCAAGAGGCAAATATCTGCAATAATTGATGCTTCCCTGAATGATGTGCCATAAAGTAATGTTTAGGAGAATTTAGCTCATGTACAAAATATTGAAATGCATCTGTTTGAGACTGAGGCAGATTCCATTATTACCCCACTGTTGCTGCAATGTATTAGGCTATCTAACCTGTTTCGTCTCCTGGTTTTTCTTCATTTGGTCTATACAGCATTTTCTGTGTCAGTCCAAGTTTATTTTGCGAGTATGTCTGCAATTGTATGTCTGTAGTGGAAATTGTTCTGGTTCCATGGTGTCTGTATGTGTCCAAATGTCTGAAATCTACTTCTGTGATCTTTTAAGTGATAATAATTTCTTTCTAGCTGTTTCTATTCTTTGTGCTGTTGTGTTGTTTTTCGAGCTATACAGTAATGTTGTGTCTTTATACAATGATGTCCTAATCTTTCATGATCACATTTATCACTGAATGAGAGAAACATTGAGACTACACTCTTCCTCAACATGAGAACTGATCAAATTTACATTTTAGTTCTTCTTAACTACAGATGTTTCAAATTTCTGCTACATAATTTCACTTGGAATGAAATTGGCTGTACATGTGCCAGGGATGGAATCCTAGTCCCTTTGGTGAGAGGCTGGCACTGAGTGTGCATGTTTAGAAGAATCCCAATTAAAAAAAGAATGCATTTTATTACATTGTTGAAGTAGAGGAACAGAAATATTTGCACTTTTAATGTCTTGTTTTACAAGTAGGACACTGTTTGCACTAAGTCATTTCTTGCATTGCTCATAAAGACGGTAAGAAACTGACCGGTCAGATATACATATAAGCATCACAAGTGATGATGTGACCTATAAATAATCATTACTATTACGTGTGTAAGATTCTTTCATAAGAATTCCATTAATGTGCACTGTATGACTAGACCGGCGACTGTACATTCTTGGGTGTTACCTACCACAGATACATAGCTGTTGTAAATACTTGTGCTTCCATATTTTTTAAGTAACAAATGATAGCAGAGTTTTATGTAGTGTAAAGAAAATTTTTGCACGATAGTGTGTTTTTTCGTCATTATAGCAAATGGCCGCCACTATTGGAAGTTGATTTTACTGAATTCAGAGTTGCCAACCTAGATAAGTATGTTGAAATACTACAAATAACAAAACTTCTTCGGAAGTGTTAATTAATTAGGTTACCTTGTTGACTTGATTCGGCTGGTGGGCCATCATCAGAACTGGGTGGTCTTCGCGCATTCTGATTGCGTTTCCTGTGGGGGTGTGTTTGTGTGTTCTGAAATTGAGTTGTGTGTTGAGGAGTTGATGTGGATGTGTTTTTGTATATTACAAAGAAGAGTTAAACACAATCAAATACATAGCACAAGAAAATGGTTACAATCCTAACATAATAACATAATAAAAAAGACAAAATAGACTTACAAAAATACATAGGCATACAACACAAACACAAAAACACAAAAAATACATCACACTAACATACGAAAACAAAAACACACATAAGATTGCATCCTCATTCAAGAAATTAAATTATAACATCGCATACAGAACACAAAACACTTTACAAGGGCATCTCAAAACAGAAACAACACAAGCAAATAAAACTACACAGGTGTATGCAAATTCAAATGCAATACCTGCAACAACTTCTACATAGGACAGACAGGCAGATCATTTCAGACATGTTACAAAGAACACATCACCGCCATAACCAAATAAAAAAAAACACTTTCACATAAGCGAAACACGTCACAAACGCCAAGTACACCTACAGCAACATAGACACAGACATGGAAATTGTACATATCCAACCGAAAAACCAGAAACTAAACACACTAGAACAATACGAAATATACAGGCACACAAAAACACACCCACATCAAATCCTCAATGCACAACTCAATTTCAGAACACACAAACTTTTTGACTCCACATTACACTGCATAAACACACCCCTGCAGGAAACGCAATCAGAAGGCGTGAAGATCACCCAGTTCTGATGATGGCCCAGCAGCCGAAACTAGTCGACAAGGTAACCTAGTTAATTAACACGTGAAAGCATATATATACTTTATATTCCGAAGTGATATAGTGTTAAAAGTTGTGTAATCAAGATGTACAAACTTCTTGCTGAGAATCAGTCACCTGTTCATAATCTAATGTACGTAGGTATTGTATATCAATATTTTAAAAAATATTATTTTAAAAATATACTATCGTGCAAAAAATACTGTACAATACACGTTTGTGAAGTGCATTACAAAATCTCGGAAATTGAAAAACTCGCTCTACTCGTTTTTCAAGCTTTTCCTCGATTTCGTAAAAAGCACTTTCCAACCTTGTATCATAATATATGTACTATTAGCACTCTTCCATGTATAAGAAACTCGCTATTGTAATTCAGTTTACCAGAAATACTTTAAACACTGTTCTGTTCTCTTCTGTGCATTATCTTAAATGTGTAAAATCACGGAAATAATTTTTTACACAGATTTCTTCTGCCATGCACTTTGATGTTTACTTGTAAACTTGTACTTCTACCAAAATGATTAATCTTATTAAAAATTATATATATTTTATATAAACCCAAGTTTGTTTATTAACATGAATATTAAAATTTTAAAAGTTACCTTATCATTGAATAAGAAGAGCAAAAACTGGACTTGAAAAAAAAAAGTTTATTTAAAAGTTAATTATTTAAGTTAAAAGTTTAAGCTTACCTGAAATGCTTCTGCCAGCAATGACACGTTGTTTCATTGAATAGAGTTTATTTTCTTAAATGTTGCACGACACTTACAAACTGCAGTAGATGCCTTCTCCTCTATAACTTCAAGCTCTTCCAGTATCTGGTCTACAGTTTGAAGCACACAGATGTGACGTGACCAGAAGCCAGTCAGTTAATGTTGTCTTCAGGCTTCAGCAGTCTCCCATTGATCATTGTCAGTGCCTTTCTGATGACATTTACAAGCATGGCTGGAATTGACTCGTGCAGTTTGGTGGGAAAAATACTACATTCACATTTTTCGATGTACTAGTTTGCTTGGGATGACCAGTAAACAGTTTTTTCATCTATCTGCCGATCCAATTACATGAAGTATTGTTAAAAAAATTATACCAGTTATCTAGGCTTGTAAATTGGTAGCAGTGAGGCCTGTTGAACTTGCCAGCTTTTCATTTCATCTGTATTACAAGCAAGATTTTATACCGCTCTACCATGTTTAGTTGTTCGTAGAACGTGCCAGTTTCATTTGTGGCTCCATCCGTAACCTTCAGTTAGAGCGTATTCCGAATCTCACCGGTGAGCAATCCGATGGCATCACGGTGTTCTGAATTCCACTGATGACGTCATTGATGCTCCACCGGTGTCGCACCGGTGTCATCAACTTGCAGAGGTGGTGGCAGTCTCCATCAGCCGCCATCAGTGAATCTGATTGGTTCTTGTATAGGGCGGGAATTAGCAGACGAATAACATCGTGCACTGTTGTGTCATGGCGGTGTGTTCTGCTTTAGTTCTGCTGTATTGTTTGTAATGAGCACAACGTAAAAACAATATGTTAATGGCTTATGAGCGAACATGTCAACGGACCAGTTATTACTACCGGTTCAAGAAATAAATTGTTTATGCTGTCTTTTCTTTGAACGAGATGGGAGTACGAAAATTTCGCAAAATTTTGCTAGCGTGGCACAGACAACAACTTGTACAGTCGCCATGACAGCATCGATCCTTCCAGCAGTTTTGTTCCTTATTTCGCTGCAACGTGACGTCATTGATGCCACCGGACCGGTGAGATTCGGAATACGCTGTTAGCTACTGAAGCTGCCAGTAGTCGAATCAACGTCACACTCTCCACAGGAACAGGCTTCTTAACTAAGTCGAATCTGTCAATCTGATCCCATGCCTCACAGCTGTTTTGTGGCATCTTTTGTTTTAAATGAATCTATTGATGTATGTTCACAGTTTGGGCTTGCTGAAACCAGGTTAAGAAATGAATTGAATTTCCTCCATTGGTGACAGCTTAATTGATTTGTGGTCCGCAATGCACATAATTGTTTTCATGATTTTATTGAATGTAGAAATTGGCAGACCAAGTCGCACACATTCCCCATGTGCATCAAATTGCTCCAGCATTTACATTTACTCATCCAGAGAAAACACATTATGTTTCTTCTTTATTGTTACAAGCATTGTCAAGATTCAGTAACCTAACTTACTTTCGATTAGAATGCTGATATACATTAGTGATTATTAAAAAGATTCGAAACAAATGAACTCTGTACTGATAATCAGATGTGATTCTTCGAAGAATATGATTACAAAACTTGGTCTGGTTTTCTGTGGTAAGTACCAACTGTGCCTGGCACTTGTACAACCATTGTGATGTCACAAACTTGTAGCAGTTGACAAACTGTAATGTAACAGAAATTAAACAGTTTTGGTTAATGTTTAAAAAATTTAGTGCAATATGTGTAGCCGTAAGGTAAAGGTAAAGAAAATAAAAATTTACACCTAAAATATGAACAAAAATCGTTCCAACCTAAATCCTCGATAATATCCTCCAACAATCTTAAATAGCGTTGGGTAGCGAAGTGTTTTTCTAAAACCTACAATGTAAACACGTGAAATGTTAAGTAAATTATATTAATAAGAACTGAGTTGTTACAGTGCTTATGCCTACAGTAGTACAATATCATAGAAGTGAAGTTCCTCTGTTTAACCCTACTGCAGTGTTTGGGTCAAAAAAAGACACCATTATGTTTTTCAGTTCTAATAAGTTGTTCCTTTATTGAAATTATATGCTGTATATTTAAAAACCATTTATACAAAAGGAACTGAAGACACAATTATATAGTCTTATTGATTTAATTTTTCTCGTACTTTCATATATTAGCAAATTGAAACTTTGTTTCTGCTACAACTATTGTACCAAGAAATGTATTCTTTGTCATTTAGGCAGTCTGCTATGGCAGAAAGAATGTTAAAATTATTATTATTATTATTATTATTATTATTATTATTATTATTATTATTATTATTCTCTAATAATATTAAAATGGATTTGAGGGAGGTGGGATATGATGGTAGAGACTGGATTAATCTTGCTCAGGATAGGGACCAATGGTGGGCTTATGTGAGGGCAGCAATGAACCTCTGGGTTCCTTAAAAGCCAGTAAGTAAGTATTATTATTCTCTGGTAGTGAATACAGAATTACAGAATGTTCAAATGTTAATTAAGATGATTGCCCTCAAGTGTATGTAAGATGATTCTCGCACATGAACTTTTGTTGTCTGTTTCTGTACAAAGATAACTCCACCTCTTTTTATTGCTCCCCATGCAATTTTCATTTGATGACAAAGGAACAGATATAGTTGGTGCTTGGATTCTTTCTGTAACATCTTGGAAGATAACCGTGTCTCTTTTATGTCTTCTTTAATGAGTGTTTTAAGAAAATTCTCAGCCACTGGCGTAGCTTAGTAGAGGTGCTTGCCTTCTGATCTGGAGCTGCGCTCAGGCTTGGGTTCGATTCCCATTTGGACTGTTTACCTGGTTGAGTTCTTTCCGAGGTTTTTCCCAACCATAAGGTGAATGTCAAGGATCTATGGTGAATCCTTGGCTTCATCTCGCCAAATACCATCATGCTACCACAAATTCCATTGATGCTAAATAACCTAGTAGTTGATACAGCATCGTTAAAAACCAACTAAAAAGAAAGAAGACGATTCCCTGTGTAGGATACTTGGTTTCCAGTCAGGATATGTTGCCTTATGCAGATAGGTAGGCCTATATTATATTAGAGAATATAGCAACAGGTCACCTGTTGGTATAGTTGAACATCACTGTGTCCATGTCTCCTTTAGTAGTGTTGTAGTCCAGAACAATTCGAGGTTTTCTTTTGGTG
The DNA here is from genome assembly GCF_040183065.1 of Periplaneta americana. Lineage (NCBI taxonomy): Eukaryota > Metazoa > Arthropoda > Insecta > Blattodea > Blattidae > Periplaneta > Periplaneta americana. The sequence continues at coordinate 3,400,503 of NC_091126.1, forward strand.
CCTTCACTGAATGTCCCATTATTGTGCAGAGTACTTTGAAGAACAACATTTTTTTTTTAAAGATATGTATGATGCAAGCATCGTATCCTCTCTTTAACCCGTATATGCCCACAGGGTCATTAACGACCCACATCATATTTTTATTAGTTCCTTTAATACTATTTTAAATTTTCGGTTGGACACCATCATTATGTGTGCACTTTTGTTTGTGCAATTGTTCCGTTGTAACTCTCTGCAATGCATTTTAACTGAAAATGTGTAACACTTCAGTTTGGTTATAATTAGGGACCGGATTTTTATGTAATTACATTTTATATTCCTTTGAACATAACCGTATATAAATAACAAATCTTTGCGAATCTTGTAATTACCATTAATATATTAAAATTTGATACTAGATATTTTTACATATTTACCCCACATTACATATTATGGCTTGGTATTACATAAATCTACATATTTAGGGGTTTTATTCATTTTTACTTCTTTATAGGGAAAAAGAAAACTGCTGCTGGGTAAGTTTACAATTTGAAATAAGCCTTTTTACCTACTCGAAAAAGGATATATTTTGGGACGAAACATAACATCTAAGCTCCAGGAAGTAAAAGAGGCACTCACCTCTTACCGCCCACTGTAAATATGAATGAACAAATGGCAACCTTTCTCATACAACTACTTTGTATTGTAAAAATCAAGGAGGGAATAATGTCATACACATAAGCGGACGATATAGTAGTAGGGTCTAAAGACCTTACAAAGTTAAAAGAAACAATAAACATCATGGTAAAATGGCGCAATAAAAACAAATTTGATATAAATGTGAACAAGACAGAAATGATGATACTCAGAAACGGCGGAAGAGCACCAGAAACAGTAGAAATCGTCATGAAGAACAGAAAATTAAAAATTGTACCAGACTACAAAATATCTAGACTTAACAATACAAACCAGCGCAGATATTGATATTAAATATTTTTATGATTTTACATATTTTGGTACATATTCAGCTTATTTTTCTTACATAAATATGTACACATTACACACCTTGGTATTACATAAAAATCCGGTCCGTAGTTATAATGCACACCAACAAAGAAGTGTAAGTAGACATTTCACTGTTAAGTATTTTAGTTCTGTTATTGTTTTATTACATAGGGCAAGCAGTAACCAATAAGGTTACGAAAAGAAAATGTAAACTAGATAAGTACATTTAATATTAACATAGTACACACGCACAATTACCTGGCTGAGTGTAGACCTGGTGGTCGGCAGGAGTGAATACAAGTAAATTACCCCTTCCCCTTTTCGTATTGTAACATTTCTCAGTATTAATGACATTATCTTTTCGTACGTTTTCTCATTGAAAGAGTAGGAATTGTTAAAAACGTTTCCTATGAAAGTTGTTTGTTTTGAAGAGCTCTATCAAATGGTACCCTATTTGACCCGACTCCCATTTGAAATTTTAAAGTGATACGTCACTGATCCTAATTCCTTTTAAGGCTGATTGATGAAATCAAGCTCAAGTGAAAGACCACGTGCTTTAGTTTTGTGTCTAGAAAGTTTTAATGCACTAGTTTCCGAAATAAATGACTTAGGCCCGTTACACAGTCATCCGTATGCTACACGCTACGGACTATGGATCCATAGCAAAATACCTTACATATATGGGAGCTTACACAGTCATGCGTACTACGCATAGCATAGCGACATAATAAGCAGTAAAATTCATGTTTGAAAGCATTATGATTTTTGATGCGCAGCTGTTATCAGTCAATTAGATAGAAGAGAATGTTTCTGGGATCATTTTTTTAATAATACAAAAATAGAGGCATCAGGTAGAAGTTGTGGCGTGATATGTGTGACATTATATTGAAAAATTTTGCAGAAATGGACAATAACACACAATGAAATGCAGGTGAGTGATGAAGATGAGAGAAGACATGGCAGAATTTCCAGAAAAAAAAATTTTCCATTGAAGATAATTTAGTTAGCTGTTAGGACATTTTTCAGAAGTAGAAACTACATTATTGTATGGAAACACAGTCTTGCGAATACAAACCATGAACCATCCCCTTTTATTCCGTCCTTCCCATTCACATCACTTACTTAGTCTGTTCATTTGCCACTTTTCGGTGGGCTAATATTCAGAAAAATCGTACATCAGAATAGGCCTATACAAATATCAGTTCACATTGTCACACTGGAAACATTTCCCAAACAGAACAATAGTCTTCCTTGATGTCAGTTCTCCAATCTCCATCAACCTCCAAAGATACTCTTTCACTCACAGGAATTTACCTACTATGGGCAACACACTACTGTATATAATATATACAAAACCTCTTATCTATAAAATAAGTTAAGGAATATTTAATTAAGAGTACCTAGTCAATATAAATATTTCCTCAGTGTATTTAAAACAGATTTAATCTAAATCAGTGATTCTCAACTGGGAAGGGGGGCTTCAGCCCTGAGGGTGACCAACCAACTGGTAGTGGGGTGCAATGAAAAAATAATGTGATGATGATAATAATAATAATAATAATAATAATAATAATAATAATAATAATTTTAAAAGTTGTTCTTTGAAAATTTTATTACCTGACAATTTTACATTAAATTAAAACAAGCTAATTAAGTTTTTTTCTTTTTGAATTGATACCAAATTTCATATTACTACTTTGTATGTTCTACATTCTACTCTACACCTGAGGCCAGGAAGCCGCACTAAAATAATGTGAGGAAAAAAGGAGCCTCAAAATCAAAAAAGGTTGAGTAACACTACAGTAGTCCACCGCTGTGGACTATTGGTCAGCACGTTTGGCTGTGAAACGAGCGGGCCCGGGTTCTGGTTGGGACAAATTATCTGGTTGGGGTTTTTCGGGGTTTTCCCCCAACTAATTGAAGCAGAATTTCTAGGTAACTTTCAGCGTTGGACCTCGGACTCATTTCGCCATTATTAATTCACATATCATCATCCATACACGGTGCAGCGTGCTGTTCTTGTACAAGAGCGTGGCAGTTCGGCTACCCAATCATTCACAGAATAGGATTGGTAAGCACAATAAGCCTCAGACTGCAGTGTAAGCCTTCGGGTCCCTCCCCCGTACAAGAGAAAGGAAAAACATGACAGTACATTCTACACAATCTACACCTTAGACTTAGAGGCCCGCACTAAAATAAAGTGAGGAAATGAGAAAGGATGAGAAACTCTGATCTATATAGATTACAACAAAAATAATTGATGGTTTTGTAATTTGTTATAATGAACAAGAAATAATAAAATGTCGATTATAAATAATTTATTCATCTGAGTAATTTTTATCACCTAATGTTAACAGCAAACCGCTCCGTAGAACGTAATTATGTAGATCCAGTTCAAGCTGCATTTATTGTAATTTTTCCAATTGTTCATAAATGATTGAATAAACATGCGAAATTAGTTAAAGGAACTTTCTTTCGGTCTCGCGCAAGTCACTATGTAGATTTATAAAAGCTTCCTTCAGGATTCTTAGAACTAGTAGCGGGTGAACACAATATTGTCTACTATGCACTCTTTTTAATACAAATAATGTGCAGCCAAAAGCTTTCCTTGAAGCACACTCATTTTGAAACAAACAAGCCGACTGATATAATTAATCTGCTACAGATTTGCTACGCGTGACTGTGAAAGCAAACTGCCTACGGATCCGTAGTGCGTACTGCGTAGCATACGGATGATTGTGTAACGGGCCTTAATGTTGGTCCGAATCACCCATTGTTTTTTGTACGTTTTCTCATTGAAAGAGTAGGAATTAATAAAAACTTTTCCTCAGAAAGTTGTTTGTTTTGAAGAGCTCTATCAAAAGGTACCACATTTGACCACTACTCCCATTTGAAATTTTTAAGTGATACGCCACTGACCCTACTTCCTGTTAAGATTGATTGATGAAATCAAGCTCAAGTGAAAGTTCATATGTGCTTTAGTAACAAATATTTTTGTCTCGAAAATTTTAATGCACTAGTTTCCGAAATAAATGACTGTTACGGGTGGTCTGAATCACCCCCCTATACTTGAGAGCTAGAGTGACGCAAGTCACAAAACAATAATTTTACAGGAGAGCCTAAAAACAGAAAAATTCCCATATTTTTGTTATTTTTGCGCTCTTATTAGTTTCTTATGAATCTCATATTTGTGTTGTATAGACTACTACTTACTCTTTACATGATCAACAACTTTTATTTTCCATCAGTTTGTTACATTGGAATTAAATGGACTTGCCTTATTTTAGCTCTAAATATAAGTAATACTTTCTGGACTTACATTTTATTATTCACATACAAAATAGTCGTATTTTTAATTCTTATTCTTGTATCAAAATACAAGTAACAGTAGTTTAATATAATAGACATTCAGATTCAGTCTTAAGGATTTCACTTAGGCTACACTTATTTTATATGTCTTACACGGGTATATTAGCTGTTATAATTGACATAAACCTTTTGTTATATTAATAAGGCTATTTTAATTAACAATGTACCCAACACTGTCTAAACTTTAAAGCTATCAAAAACAAAATGTTATTTAAATTATATGTGATGTAATAGCCATTTTTAATTGTACATTAAAAAAACCAGTGAAATTAAAGAAATACAAACTGTAGAGGTTTCAGAGTCCACTTGAACTGTTCTTCAGTACGGGAAGTCTTCTTCTCCTTCAGCTTGTGGCAAGTCCATGAAGTACCGTAGGTTCCCCTAACTATGGTCCACATTTGTCACATTTTTCTTTGTATATTCAGTACTATTCATCCAGATTAAGTGAAATTTTGGCTTCGGACTCTTGTAAGTTTATATTAAATAAATATTGACATATGTGTTTGAAATTATTTAACTACAAGTGTTAAAGAAATAATAAGCATTGGTACATAGTTGTATTCTGAGTTGCCCAACTATGGTCCACTCATATATTCATGCTTGAAAGCATGAATGGACTATAGCTGGAGCTGTAATTATTCGTAAATCAATACATTGAGTTTCTAATTTAAGGGTAGAAACATAATCTGGCACAGAAATATTAAAAATAAATTAAAAGTACATGGATTGTTTTTATTAGTACACATTACATAAACACTCAATAAAGAAGTGAAATCTGGAAGTCATTTTTCTGCAATAATGAACAACTACACTCACCGGCAAAAAAACCGGGCCACCTAAAGTTTCTCAATTTTTTATGAGGTGAGAATCAGAAAATCCTTTATGAAAAATGAAAATTTTGCTTCCCAGAAAAAAAAAACTTATTCATTATCATTTGAGCTATTATTTTCAACTCCAAACAATGGATATAATTAAAAGGTGTAAAAACTTACAAATTATATCAATTTTTTTCCAAATGTTCAACTGATTTTGTAGCCACCCAGATGTTGGTAATAGCGAGTATTACCTCCCTGTGATGACTCTTACCACTCGCCGATTCAACCCTTCGATCAGATTCTGGATGTCAGTCTGGTCGATTCTATTCCATTCTTTACTTAGAACATTTCGGAGCTGTTGTAAGTTGCTGTGAGGAGTTAGGCGACTTCTAACTTGCTTCCCTAGCAGATCCCACACATGTTCAATAGAGTTTATATCAGGAATTCTTGCTGGCCATGCCATCCTATTCAATCCAACGTCGTGAAGGAACTCATTCACGATTCTTGTAGCATGAGGGCGTTAAATTAGACCTTCTTCGATGTATCTTGGAGCAGTCAAAGCACCTCCATTAATGAAAATAAATTCTGTGTGAGCTTCATACGAAATGCCACCCCATACCATTACTGATCCACCTTGGAAACTGACACGTGAACTGAAGGAACATGAAGAAAAACGTTCTCCTTCTCTTCTCCACACTCTTTCATGTCCATCTGTAAACTATATCTCGATTCATCTGTGAAGAGCACTCGTCCCCACTCCCCCAGGTTCCAATTAGTATGATTGTGAGCAAAACGTAATCGTTCAACATGATGTTGCTGGAGCAATTCTGGTCCTTTAGCTGGTCTTCTGGAATCAGCCCACATTCATCCAGACGTCCTCTTACAGTACTCTCACTCATGTTAACTTGTCTTATTTTCTGGAAGGCTCTTCTGGTCTCAATAGCTGTGGAATGGAGATTTCTTAATGTGTTTAGGACAATAAAATGGTCGTCACGAGCCGAAGTTACTCGTTTTATCCCTGAACCGGGTCTTCTGGAATAACCTCCTGTCTCTCTAAAGCAATGGTACACTCGTTGTACGGTCGATCGAGGAGTTCCAAGAACTGCAGCCACATAACGCTGACTATACCCACCTTCTATCAATGCAACCACTTTTTCTGAATCTGTAAAACTTAGTAACATTTGTTTACAATGAATACTCCAATACTGCCTCAAAAGAGCTTACGAGTCTGTAGACATCTTCAGCTTAGCTCGAAATGAGTTCGAGAAGTTTACACACAATATTACAAGAAGAACGAATCTTCTTGTCAGATCATTGTTGGCTATTACGTATTCAGTATTACAGTGTTACGTATCACAAAATAAATGAATAACTAAATGAACCTCAGCACACCTACAATTATTTAAAAAATCCTACAATTTTCAAAAATTTTAAAGAAAATGTAGTTGGCCCGGTTTTTTTGCAGGTGAGTGTATATCAAAGAACAAAAGTACGGTATCAAAATAAACTAACACATTTTTAGGAAAATATTATGCAAATTAATTCACTGATAATGTTTATTTACCATACTGAGAACTATATTCAGTAGGCTTATTTCGATCCTTTGAATCTCCACTTCTCTTGTAATTCTGAAATTGAATCATAATCTGTATCCAATTCAATTTCATCACTCTCATAGTCACTCACAGGGACAATTGTTTTCCTTCTACCCTGAAGTTTTCGTTTTACCGGACCATCATTCGTGCTAGTACCATTGATGCTGGAACAGCCTGTTTCTTTGTTTACTTGACTATAATGTTAAATGGTGTTTTAGAATGTACTGGGATACCGTATTTGCAGAAGTAAATAATCACATTGATCACATTTTATTGAAACAGATATTTCAAAATGAAATACAACTATGGTCCAGGAAAAATTGTGGTACATAGTTGAGGACGGACTTGTAGCCTTGAGGTTAAACATTTTTCACGCGGAGTCCTTAACCTCTGCCAGTGCAATTATTACGTGAGAGTAAACACTATATAGCCAGGTTTAATTGTACAAAGAATCATATATCTATAACGTACCAGTTCTACAGAGGAGCTTAATAAAACAGACAATCACGAACTGAATGATTTCGTGTCTTCACACATTCAGTAGAACGATGCACACTGACCTTGTTAAGCATCCATATCATTGCCACGTGTAATGTAGATAGAAGCATCTATGGGGAACATAATTCCATCACAGTGGCGCCTTAAATGGCAAACACCGAACTCTTGGGGGACTAAGTACATAATGGGTTTTGGACCATAGTTGGGTGCCTGGATCGTAGTTATAGGAAATTATGGAACGCTTTATATTCCTCTGGAATCCACTGCATAAGAATCATCAAATCTCTGTATTTTTGTGTGCCGATTTTCTTTTTGAAAATCCTCAATTGTGGGAGTTCAATTATGGGGGATTCTAATATTTTCCTTGTATTTCTTGTCAAATCTACTGATTGAAAGTTTCCTCCAAATTCGGTTTAGTAGAAAAGAATTCCATCAGAATTTTTCGTAACTGAAGCCACACTGCTGAGGAAATTAGAAATGCTTCATTCTGAGAGTTTTGTTCCTAGAAATTAGCGGAGCGGAAGTGGAATTCATCAATGAGTGGAAATTCTTAAAATTCTTCAACTGCATTCTCTTCACAATAAAAGGTGACTTCTTACATTTCAATATAAAGTTCGCCAAGTCATTGCATGTGAATATAGACATACCTGAAAGTCTCTTCTTTGACCTTTCAATTATACTGTGGTCTCCATCGACCTCCATGTGGGTATGACCTCTCATGAGTAATTTATGGTTAATTTCTTTCAGACTACTATTTTTGTTAAGGAGAAACATATACATCATTACCATCATTAAATTTCTATTTACCTCGCACAATTATCGGTCCAAACAGTTAAGACTTCTGTTTCATTATCTTTTATGCTTCCATTTGACCAGGATAAGAAACAAGATGCCATTTCATTTCCACTTCGCCCTCCAGTCACTTCATCCCATAGCATACACCAAGACCTTCCTGAAATTGGGTCCTGTATTGTATAGTTAAGTGTCCATAGTTTTCTGAGGTAAAAACTTTGTGAATTTGTGAGGTATGGAGTGGGCAAGCACTTTTGCAGATCAGCCATTATAACTGTGTGTTTTTCATTGTTTTTTGCAGTTTCCTTATCCACCTTTTTCAAGCACCTCATATTTGCTTCTTCCATATGCATATCTTGTTTTTCTTTTATGGCTTTTATCTCTTCCGCTGTTGAAGCATCATGCAACTGTACACAGTAAAGATCACATGTATTGCATGTATCAACATCTGGTTGGTGGAAAGCTAAATTGAAATATTCATTAAAGATACGCCTAAACAGCCATTTCTTCGCTTTTTTAACTCCGAAAGCTTTACATTCATCAAGTAAAGTGCATAAATTTCAGATATGTTAAGATGACTGCCCAAATATTTCTTCTTTGTTCGTTCTCGACTATAATGGCTTTCATAAGAGGGATATTTTCTGATGTGGGCTTTTATTTGCTCAATAATGCAATCAGGGGTTTTACTGAATGAAGAGTGTCTGCCACGTTCATCAGGTTTCACCATTCCAACTTCCGAAGTTTTCACCATGCTACTCTCATAAAGGATTCTGAGGTGGCTAATGTCTTACACACTGATTCTTCTGCAGTTTCTATTGTAAAAGAATACGCATTACTTTGTGTCCTCATATTTGTCCTTGTTGAGTACCTTGTCTGCTCCTTTGTACTGGTTTACTCGTGACACATGATGATATACATTCACGTTTTGAATCCCAGGACCTGTTTTCACTCCAATATTCCTTATGAATTTGATTTCGGATAGTTTCAGTTATGTGTTGTGTACATTTTAGCCAAAACCTAAGAGCTAAAATAGCTTATGCGGACTTACATTTGCTCCCTATAAAAATTATTAGAGCCAAATAGTAGTAAGTGGACTTACTTCAATTTGGTTCTAAAGTGAGTTGGACTTGCATCATTATAATCTTGTTTATTTCTTTTATTACTATTATTAGAGACTTGTTGCATTGTGGCACTTATGCATCGCAATAAGAGCATTTCAAATGTGTAATAACATCATTTAAAAAAAAGAGTGGACTTACGCCACTCTAGCTCTCAGGTACAGATATATATATATATATATATATTGTCATTTTAATACATAGAACATAGTATGCATATCTACGTATTTAGATCAACACATAATGCATGAAATGCCTATATCGTTGCTGTGCCTTAGAAAGGCTATGTGATCCAAATTCAATTTTACAGGAGAGTGAAAAAAAAACTTCACAAAATATATGTTTGCGTTTATATCAGTGTGTTAAAACATTGTTAGCTTCTTTGTTACTGTAGCAACAATGCAAATATATCAACTTTCAGATAATTTAACCATTCAACAATAATATAACTTACCTAAAATATTCTGAGCTGCACATAGCTGATTTTGCTTGGGCCTTTTTATCACATGCTGATTTTACTAGTACATTATTAGACATTAAAATCGGTACACAAACGGTATCACCTTACTTGAATTCTTTCAAAGGGTAATAGATGATTATAGAAACACAAATTGTTGTTACATTTTGATAAAATAGCAATTCGAAAAGAGAAATTAAATACAATAATTTACATACAGTACACATGGTATTTGGAGTAAAAATGTAAGCCTAGCTTAAACTAAATATTACTAGGCCTAGATATTAAAATTAATCACCAGTGCCAGTACTGTAATCTCAGTCAGCACAAAACATTTTCAGAAATATACCAACTTAGTGATAGGAAATGGCTCAAATGTTGGACTATCGTAAAAGAGGTGATACCGGTACAGTAATCCTTGTGCATGAATGTTATCAAATCCTTCAGACTGTCAAATTTTGCTCTTGCCTATCTTCAGCAGCTCGCAATACAGAACATTGTTTTCTCTCTGCCAGTTATCTCTGTGGTATATTTTAAAGAAAACATTACCGGTACCCTACTGTATCATTACTGTAGAGTCTTCTGCTTTTTTCCTGAGTTTGAGGGATGTATAATTTGATCCAAACCTTCGTAATTTTTTAAGAAAGAGGAATCCAATATCATAAAAAAGAATATTATCAAATTCACCTCAGTTTGATTGCATATATTTCTCTGAAGATCTAGCATCTATTAACAGTGAAAAATCACTTTTTACAACATTATAAAAAACCTTGGGAGTGAGAGTCCAGTTTTGAATTGGCACACACTTGTAATTCTGATTTCATTAAAACAGTGTTCCTGCTGTTTGAACATTTATGGTTCGTTGGGATTATTCCACATGGACACAAGGCAATTATACACATCTTCCCATCTTCTTTAATGAGCATATGTGTTTTTTTAAAGGAGGATTCTCATCGTCAAAATTTCGCTTTCCAAAAAAAAATATTTACTTACTTACTTACAAATGGCATTTAAGGAACCCGCAGGTTCATTGCCGCCCTCACATAAGCCCACCATCGGTCCCTGTCCTGTGCAAGATTAACCCACTCTCTATCATCATATCCCACCTCCCTCAAATCCATTTTATTATTATCCTCCCATCTACGTCTCGGCCTCCCCAAAGGTCTTTTTCCCTCCAGTCTCCCAACTAACACTCTATATGCATTTCTGGATTCGCCCATATATGCTACATGCCCTGCCCATCTCAAACGTCTGGATTTAATGTTCCTAATTATGTCAGGTGAAGAATACAGTGCGTGCAGTTCTGCTTTGTGTAACTTTCTCCATTCTCCTGTAACTACATCCCTCTTAGCTCCATACATTTTCCTAAGAACCTTATTCTCAAATACCCCTAATCTCTGTTCCTCAAAGTGAGAGTCCAAGTTTCACAACCATAGAGAACAACTGGTAATATAACTGTTTTACAAATAAAATTCTAACTTTGAGATTTTTTGACAGCAGACGAGATGACAAAAACTTCTCAAGCGAATAATAACAGGCATTTTCCATATTTATTTTGTGTTTAATTTCCTCCCGAGTGTCATTTATATTTGTTACTGTTGCTCCAAGATATTTAAATTTTTCCACCTCTTCGAAGGATAAATCTCCAATTTTTATGTTTCCATTTCGTACAATATTCTGGTCACGAGACATAATCATATACTTCGTCTTTTCGGGATTTACGTCCAAACCAAAATTTCCGTGTTTTCCCTAATCAATTGTGTATTTTCTCCTAACATATTCACGTCATCCACATAGACAAGAAGCTGATGTAACCTATTCAATTCCAAACCCTGCCTGTTATCCTGAACTTTCCTAATGGCATATTCTAGAGCAAAGTTAAAAAGTGGAGGTGATAATGCATCTCCTTGCTGTAGTCTGCAGTGAATTGGAAAAGCATCAGATAGAAATTGGCCTATATGGACTCTGCTGTAAGTTTCACTGAGACACATTTTAATTAATCAAACTAGTTTCTTGGGAATACCAAATTCAATAAGGATATCATATAAAACTACTCTCTTAACTGAGTCATATGTCTTTTTGATATCTATAAATAACTGATGTACTGTACCCTTATACTTCCATTTTTTCTCCAATATCTGTCGAATACAAAAAACCCGATCAATAGTCGATCTGTTGCGCCTAAAACCGCACTGATGAGCTCCAGTAATTTCATCTACGTATGGAGTTAATCTTCTCAAAAGAATATTGGACACAATTTTGTATGTCAACAAAAAATATTTAGGCAGCACAATTAAAACACTGGTTACTTTGTATTTACTATTTATTACTTGGCCCACACAACAGAAGCACAAAGACGCATTTCGAATCAAAATGAATATCCAGATTTCTGCTTTCTTACGATGACACCATCGAGTATCAATTAGTGAGTGAATGATCATGAACGAGAGATTACATGTATCATAGAAAAGGTCACCTAACTTGCGTGTGTTTTCGTGCACTCATCAACCAAAACGTTTCATGTAGTAGAAGAGATGTTTGGCGGTTTAATGACTCAATAGTACAACAGAAAAAATTGACAGCCTGTGGTGTATTTTTCAACTTTCATTTTATAGCTCAGTTTTTCATTTTGAAACTTTAAGCTAAATTTGTAGAAAAGTAAAAAATGACTAGAATATTTTATAAAAATATCTTAAAATTATTTTTAGTGGATTTCTTATAAATATAATAAGACATGTTTTAGACAGTAGGCCTATATGCAGATACCAGCATTCAAATTGTTTGCCCTGCACATCCTAAAAATGTGTTTATTAACAGTAGGCTAATATCTGTTTGGAAAAAGTAAAAGTTTGGCTCCATAAAGTCAGGAGCACCACTGGAAATTCATAAACTGTAAATTTTATAAAGGCCTGAATAGAAGGCAAACATGATTTTATATTGTAAACAATTGGGATAAAATAAAACAATCAGAAAACAAGAGAAATAACTTGTATGAAATGTCTTAAAAAGAAACATTTTTTAAACATATAGTTTTAAACATTATGTTTAAAACTTGTTTTAATCAACGGATAGTTTAAAACAATTTTGAACACTTTGTTTAAAACTTTTTGTTTTAAACATGACAACCTTGTTCAAGACCTAAGCAGAGTTCAAAGAAAATTACGTTAAAATATAATTATGAATATATTTCCTCGGTTCAGTGATGAAACATAGACTATAAAGGTGTTCGGCCAGAAAACAAGCACTGAAGAGTAGTCATGCAGAAATGCTCGTCGGTGTCATGAGCAGCATTGGACCATATCGAAGTTTTGCATGTTGGGTGGAAACATTCAAATGTGGACGTCTAGCAACTGTTGACCTGCTGCACAGTGGTGCAAGTGAGTATTAACACAAGACAGGTGTTGGACTGTGCAGGATTATCCACACATGCGGGTATTTCTGTGCTGACAGTGTTCTGCATTTTACAACAAAACTTATAGATGTGCAAAGTGTGTGCCAAATCAGTTAATGGATAAAAGCAAAGCAGTGATATCTTATTTTCACTGGCTTTCTGTTGTACCACTCGGGGTTGAAAGATCGTGACTACGCTTTGTGCTTTTGTATGATCTGGTCCTAACTCTAGGTCACCTAACCTTTGGAATGGATTTTATAATAGAAAGCCAGCTTTATTCATAATTGTATTGAATATCACATGCGTTTTGAATTGTGCAGTGCACACGTACACTGTATTACACTATTGCCACATGACTGCGACAGGCACTGACAAGCAAACATTCTGGTGGGAGCAGACAAGAAAGTTATTTTTTTTCCTTCCACCATGTTAATAATGTTAAAAGAAGTGCTTATACAAATTCTGGCCACTAGACTGCAATTACGAGGCCATTCAGAAAGTGACTTTTCCTGGGGCCATTTACAGAAAAAAAAGCACAATTGCATGGAAATATTTATTGAAACAGATACAGCAATTGTTGCGCTATTTGTCAACATATCTCCCAATGGAATTGAGACATTTGTCATACCATGGGATCAAATTTTTTTATCCTTGTGTCGTAGAAGTCAGCTGTCTGGGATCGGAACCAGCGTGTGACAGCCGTCTGCACCTCTCTGTCGATCCCATGATATGACAAATGTCTCAGATCCAGTGGGGAATATGTTGAAAAATATCTCAACAATTGATGTCTGTTCCAATAAATTTTCCAAATGAAATTTTGTTTTCTTTCTGTTAATAGTCCCTGGCGAACTTATTTCTTACGACCCTCGTAATTGTGGTCGAGTGGCCAAAATTTGTATAAACACTTCTTTTGACATTATTGAAAGAAAAACATTTAACTTTTTTTCTGCCCCCCCCCCCATCAGAATATTTGCTTGTGAGCGCTACGCCGAACCAGCAACTACGTCACTCTCGTAAGGCCTGTAGTGGGGATCTAGCATCTCCGGGCTGGAATTTATCTGTCACTTCTATGATAGAAGCCTGCTACACCTACAATGAAGAATATAGCATCTCCTTCGCGCAAGTGAAGACTATAAAGAGAACGAGACTACCTCTTTATTTGACAGTTGTTCGTAAATATCTGAAATAATATATTACGCAAATTTTCATGCAGGGCTAAGCCCCAAAGGACGAGAGGCCCCTGATTACATACAAAAGTAACTTACATGAAAACAGAATAGAATATAAACTTATTATGCCTTTTTTCAGAATATTATTTTAATTTCGGAAAAAGTATTATGTGTTTTTCACGTGTTAAAATTTTAAAGTTGTGTAATCAAGATGTATTATTTTAATTATTTATAATAAATACTGATAGAGAATTGTTAAAATTGTATAACAAGTGAAAGTCATAAGCAAGTGATTGTTGTAAGATACTCTGTCAACATCGGCATGTGAAATATTGCTACATTTTCAGTGGACAAGTGAAGCAAGTCCATGGTTTATTTCTTATTATTTAATTTCGGACATAAATTCTGTTTCAGGTATTTATATTCCTATAGTATAGGTAAAAGGGTATTTTGTGTTTATAAATAGGTGTATACATTGGGTAAAAATTTGTGCTACTGATTTTGGTATTTGATTTTTCTAAAACAATGAATATCTCACTAACAGTTTCCCTGGACTTGCACCACTTGTATTCTGAGTGCCTCAAATAATTCTTTCGTGAGAAACTGGGAATTCCTGTAGTGTTTTATTGTAAATATTTAGATATTTATTAGTGTATAGTTTGTTGTAAATATTTATAATGTAACACATATTTAGGTGTATATTTTTCTCATATGTTTTTAGGATATGTGAGACTAGTTCAAATAAAAAGAAATCTATAATTCCGTGTACAGTCACTTGTTTCATGAATTTATATAGCTGCATTAGTTACTATTTTGAGAATTATTCGTTTAAAATTAATGGGATAGTAATAAATATCCAGCCAAATTAGAAAATGCGATATTTATTTACAAATATCTTTTAGTTCATTATTGTAAATATTAGGTGTACAGTTGTCCCGTATTCTTAAGAGATACAAAGCAGATGAAGGATTTTTTTTTTTTCCCCTAAAGACCATCGAATATAAAATATAGAATTAATTTTAGCATTGCCTCCATACCAAGAACAAGAAGAAGATTTAAATATGGATTTGCGGAAAATAAAAGGGCCCTTGAAGTACAGTATGTGTCTATAAGTAAAATTAATGGTCATTTGTCATCAAAAGTTTAATTTTGATGATACATAACCCAGCGGTTGAAAAGCATTGTTAAATACCACGGTTATTTATAATAATATATTGATTATTCTTAGTACTTTATATTTTGTTACAGAGTGATGAATTATTGTATGCCACCAGGAGAAGATCTGATGGTGGTTACATAAAAAGTAAATCATATATTATGCATAACTGAACATTCATACTATATACAATGCATGTCATATTAAACTCTATGTACACCGATTGTGTAAGTATATTTCCTCAAATACAAATGTTATTTTATTTGAAATCTATTTATTTCAATCTCTTTTAAGCCTATTAATTAAAGACCTCCCCAGAATAAGGATGTAACCAATAACATTGTAATTCATGTTTCAGGAGAAAGGAAAATAATTTCAGGAGCATATTTCATTAGGCTTATATTTACTACTACAACAGTTTGACTGAACAAGGATACAAGTTTGTTCAGCTATTGAATGCAGTAATTTATTGTTATAAACAAATGCTTTAAAATAGCTTTTTCCACCTACATCACATATTTAAAGAATCTGATGTTACATCCTTTTTTGAGGGAGATCTTTAGTTGTTGAGTGAATATTATTTCTATAATATCCATGCACGATAGATATTTGTAATTTATAATGTCTCAGCACAGCTGTTTTACACAAAAATAAATGTGGGCGCCAGCTGTAGTATTTCATGAGCAAAAACCACTTCCTGCTGCTCCACAAAGCATTCAGTTGCCCAGACGTGCTCTAGATTGAGAAATTGGAATTTTTGTGGACTTGTGATTTTACAAATTAAATTGTTTCAGTGAAGTTACATTTGTGACTTGCGCATACTAGAATTGAATTTAAATGGGGGCTACGACAGCCCTAGCACTGCAACCTGAAAGATCTATTGCACTTCCCCATCATAATATCCTATCAGTCCAATAATTTGATGTTCTTGATGAACTGAATCAAATTACGAACTGGGATAGCTCATCAAGCTTTGGAAAATGTTTTCCAAAGTTGAGAGTTCTTTGATGGGCGAGTGCATTGCAGTCGCGTAACAGATGAGCTAAAGACTCGCCTCCATGTGAACGAGCAAAGGCTGGGTTGTTGTTATGTCCCATCCTATGCAGGTTCTTCTTGAGGGCACAGTGTCCTGTAAGGAATCCAACTGCTCAGCAGAGCTGTTTCTGGCACAATTTTAAAGTCTCTTCACCTGATTTTATCAAAATCTCTTGTGAAGGCTTTGAAGTGTCTGCAGCCCTCATTTGAAGTCTGCATATTGGTAGCACTACAGTTTAAAGGTTCTTTTTGTTTAGTCAATTGTCTGAAGACAGGTTGGAACCTCATAAGTGTCACCAGTAAGGCATCACTCATGAGGCAAGTGAGCCAGGAGATTAGGGGTGGTGGGGTCAGTGCAGAATAATGACAATCCACATATTTGTCGAAATCGAGATTTCATCGTAATTCAGTGTAAAGATTTCATATTTATATGTACAAAATTATCCAGTGGCATGGTTTGGGGTAGTGGACGTCTTAACCTGAGGCTGTTCTTGGGCATGGGTTTGAATCCGGTCTGGTTGGGCGTTTTACGAGGTTTTCTTCAACTGTAAGTCGAACTGGGACTCAATTCGCTGTATTATGGTACCATTTCCACTGACGCTATATAGCCGCGAAGTGAATATGGCGTCATTAAATAAAAGTAAAACTACAAAATTGATTCCGTTAGATGAATAGCTGTTATTCTTATTGTATAAAAATGTTATTTAATGAAATAAATACACATTACATTTTAACTTCCACTTTGGTTATTAGAATAGGGCTACATATAACAATACATCTGGCAAAATACAATTTTTGAAACTGTGATTTGAAGCATAACAAAAGAAGAATATGATAAATGAAAATGTTCGAAATCTTTAAAATGTTCTTACTTAAAATTAACTATATTTGCCGTCTCATTTTTCTGAACACCTTAATGATTATAGCACAGTCACGAAGCTCAATACGTAGTAAATATGCATCCATAGATAGTTGCTAACCACTAGGATCGCTACTATCGCCTCATTACAGACAATGCGAAATAGTACCACAGTTTACTATATACAGTCACGAAGCTTGAGTTTTGAGGGTGCTAGAAACAATAGACTGTGACGGTACTATTTTGCATTGCCTGTACTGAGGCGATATTAGCGATCCTAGTGGTGAGCAACTACCTAATGTTGGCATATTTACTACGTATTGAGCTTCGCGACTGTATATACTAGACTGTGATTATAGGAATTCTAGTGGGTGCTTTTCATTGGTTATCGGTACCAAATTACATGATCCACGTTAAAAACAAACAGCAATTACGCTATCTATATAGAACTGCAATCAGCTGAATGTGTTTGTCATATTCGTAATACCGGTAATAGTGACAAGTTATTAAAAGGAAATGTGTGTTATAATTTTGCCTACTCTAAATTTCATTGCAAGTTCGAAAATGATCTGCATGCGCATTAAAAAAACCAGCCAAAACAGAGATATGGTGAGTAAAAATGTTTGTTTTTATAATATATTGAGGTTTATTTTACTGCCAGTCTATTACAAATAGGTACTTTTCTCTTAGTGGAGGGAGAAAAGTTTTCAAACGACCGTAGAACATTTTATAAAGCGAAACTTCGATATTATCTCCCCCACAATCATTGAAACTTTTCACAATCATCGATATGTGCCTTCTCATTTTTCTGAACACCTGAATGACTATAGGAATTCTAGTGGGTGCTTTTCATTGGTTACCGGTACCACATTACATGATCCATGTTAAAAACAAACGTCAATTACGCCATCTATACAGAACTACAATCAGCTGAATGTGTTTGTCGTATTCGTAATACCGGTAATAGTGACACGTTATTAATAGGAAATGTGTGTTACAATTTTGCCTACTCTAAATTTCATTGCAAGTTCGAAATTGATCTGCATGCGCATTAAAAAAACCAGCCAAAACCGAGATATGGTGAGTAAAAACGTTTGTTTCCAAAATATATTCAGATTTATTTTACTGCCAGTTTATTACAAATACTTTTCTCTTGTAGAGGAAGAAAGGTTGTCAAATGCTCGTAGATCATTTTAAAAGGTGAAACTTCGATATCTTCCCACACTGTGCTCGGAAGAGAAAACGGGCTTAAATCGTTGAAACTTTTCCACAATCCTCGATCTCACGTCACTTAAATATCTCCTCAACTAACCCACTAACCTTGTCACATCTTGGCCTGTCACCTCATATAACCCATAACGAAACGCAAATACGATGTCAGTCCTGTGCATGGTGTGGGGAGATATCGAAGATCAACCTCTCAAAAACAAGCTACAACGAAAGATAAAAGTTGAATTAACGATAATGTCAATTTTATATATTATTAAGCTTATAATACCCTGTACTAAAAACATCGGATTCACAGAGTTGACAAGGACCATACAATGAACTGGAATTTTGGTATATACATTAATGACTAAGGAAAACTACTGAAGTAATCTTTGTTAAGAATACGCAGAGTAATAAATTAGCTATGGTATTTCTTTAAAATTACGTTACCGTGTTAAGATACAACTGTATTTATGTACTTATTTCTTATTCAAGTCATATGTACCGTAAACAAAAGAAAAATTGAGTGCCGACATTAATTTCGCACCGAAATAAAGGTGAATATTTGCTTTGGAGAGGTGCTGGTAGACGGGATCGCTCCTTCGTGGTGGAAGGGTTAAGCGACACATACATCTCGTTTTCGTGCTTTTCCATACAGATCACAGAGAAAAGACAAGTTTTCGTAAGGTCGAATCAGTGACAGGTTAGGCTTTTGAAATGCCCTGCATATACTCACAGTTGTCTAAAAATGTCACTACCCCACCCAAACCTCACTTTCTCCCGCTATCCCATAGTGTCTTTGGTGGGGTTCCTTCTTATCTGCCTTCCTTTGGTAGCTCTGTTGTAAAGATTTTCATTATCATTAATCACCAATGTCATAGATAATGGACAAGGTAGAGTGTCCATCGGCCACTGAACGAATATTGTACACTTTTATCACAGCCAATGTGGCGCTATAAATCAATTTTCAATACTTTTATCACAGCCACAACACATTTCAATTGTTATTGTACTATATATATATGTGTATATATATATATATATATATATATATATATATATATATATATATATATATATATATATATATGAAATATGTACAGAATTAATACCTTAATAGCAATAATATTTTATACAATGTAATATGTTTACCATTTAATAGTATTATAATATTTACACAGTACTGTGAAATGTCAAGAATTCATCTACAGAATAGAAAGTGTGAGATATTAAGTAATTTTTTAGTTTTACCTTAAATAATGCAGGGTTTTGGCTATGATTCTTAATGTCTTCAGGAAGACTATTGAACATTTTTATCGCCATGTAACGTACTCCCCTTTGAAAGCATGATAAATTTGATGATGGCGTATGAAAATCATTCCTTCTGCGGGTATTTATACTATATATGGCTGAGTTAGTTGGAAAATTTTCTTTATTGCATAAGAGGAAATTTATTGTAGAGTATATGTATTGATTTGTTAAGGTTAGAATCTCTGATTTTTTTAAAAATAATCTACATGATTCTCTAGCCTTTGCTCCAACTATTATTCTAATGGCTCTTTTTTGTAATAAGAATATATTTTTACTATCTGCAGAATTTCCCCAAAATATTATTCCGTAGGACATAATGGAATGAAAATATGCAAAGTATATTGTCTTTAAGATACTGCTGTTTAGAAATTGTTGTAACGACCTAATTGCGAAGCATGCTGAGCTAAATTTGGGGGTTATTTCTTATGATTTTTCCAATTTATTGTATTATTAATATGCAAACCAAGAAATTTGGTTGTTGATGTTTCTAGTAGAGGTATATTGTTGATAGTTGTGTCCAATGTTTCAGAGATTAAATTTGAAGTGGCTTTAAATTGAATTATGTTAGTTTTATTAATGTTTAATGGTAGTTTATTGGTTGTAAACCAGTCATAAATTTTAAGGAGATTTATTTCGGTTTTATATTTGAATGTGGCAAAGTTCTTGCCTGTAATTATGATACTTGTGTCATCTGCAAATAGTAGAGGATAACCTATTCCTTTTATTATGGGGCCAAGGTCATTCATAAAAATTAGAAGAAGAAGAGGCCATAATATAGATCCTTGTGAGACCCCTGTATGAATATTTCCCCATGTTGAAGTAGATTTAAAGGAATTATTAAATGCGTTGATTTCAACTTTTTGTTTTCTGTTTAGTAGATATGACTCAAACCACTGATATGCTATGCCTTTAATACCATAGTATTCTAATTTTTGTAATAGAATTTTATGGTTAATACAATCAAAATCTTTGGAGAGATAACAGAATATCCCTCCTACTTGTAATTTTTTTATTAATAGCTTCCAGAATTTTATCAGTTAAATTAAACGTCGCTTGCTCAGTTGATTTATTCTTCCTGAATCCAAATTGTTCCGGAATGAGAATGTTGTATCTATCGAGATGATGACATACTGTCTTATATATAACTTTTTCGAAGACCTTTGAGAAGACTGGTAGAAGGGATATGGGCCTGTAGTTTTCGGGCGAGGTTCTGTCCCCTTTCTTGAATAAAGGAATAACAACTGAATATTTCAGTCGCTCTGGAAATACACCATTAAACATCGAAAAGTTACATAAACAAGACAGGGGCTTGGCTATTATTTGTGAACTGGCTTTTAATATTTTACTAGTAATTTCATCATATCCCGAGGAATTTTTCTGGACTTATCAGTCTTATCCTAATTTATGTTTGGAGTGGTGATTGTTTCTACAACATGAATTTATGTACTACCCACCATTGAGAGCGATGCATGACGCGAATCGTGAGGAGTGAGGTTGACATTCTACTTTTCCCTTCAGCTGACTTCGACATGCCTGGTGTAGAATATTACAGGAACGGTAAAGAACATTTTTCCTTATAGGTGTCCACTTACACTCCCCACACTAAAAAAGAATCCCTTCTTGCGATTATGAATTACGATTTTAATTTTAGGTTATAGGCAGTGCATCCTTCAAGATTATTTTCATTTTCTAAATGCTGATTTGTAGGGAGAGTACACCAAATGAATTTCTCACATCAAGTACTAGTAACAACAAGCAGAATTTCTGCCACTTGTTTCTGTCTTTTTGAGCTGTTAACTTTCAACTTGTGCCACATAATATTTTATTTAAGACATATAACTTCTGTCTGGACTTTTCGATCTCAGACTCGTACCGTATTTCACAACTGTTGTTGAAACCGAAAATTGTTAAGACTTTGATCTACATTGTTCTTGTAAATTCTATATTGTTTTTGTGTGCAAGCAAAAGTAAAATAGAAAAATGTTCGGGTTCTTTTTTGAATAAATCGTCATTTTGTGGAAATTTGACATAAGAGTTGCAACAAACTAATAGACAGCTGATGTGCATAAGTTATTGTTTGGCTGAAAACTTCCTAAATGTGAAATGTAATAATTCCCAGTGCCTCTCCTCTCTTTGTTTTAAGAAAATAGGCAGATCATGTATGGACATGATAGACAGTTATGGCATGCATCAGGAATGCTGAAAACGCGTATTTCTATGAACAAAACAATGCCATGTTCATACTTCACTATAATGAACAAAAATGAAAAGGCTGCATTTATTAATTGAAATATTTTATCAATATTAAAAGTTGTCAGCCAAGGGTAAACGTGATCAAGGATGAGAATGGTGACTTGCTTGCAGACTCTCCATCAATCCTAAACAGATGGAAAAACTATTTTGCGCAACTACTAAATGTACATAGGCCAAATAGAAATGATCGGGACGAAATTGAAATACAAACTGCTGAGCCATTTATACCCGAACCCACGCTTTCAGAAGTCGAAATTGCGATAGAAAATCTGAAAAAGTACAAGTCTCCAGGTATCGATCAAATTCCAGCAGAATTAATACAAGAGGGTGGAAGTGCATTATATAGCGAAATTTATAAACTTGTACTTGCTATTTGGGAAAAGGAAATTGTACCAGAACAATGGAAGGAGTCCATAATTGTACCTATTTTTAAAAGGGGGGACAAAACAAACTGTGGTAACTTTCGAGGAATATCACTTTTGTTGACGTCGTACAAAATTTTGTCCAATATTCTTTTGAGAAGATTAACTCCGTACGTAGATGAAATTATTGGGGATCATCAGTGCAGTTTTCGGCGTAATAGATCGACTATTGATCAGATTTTTTGTATTCGACAGATAATGGAGAAAAAATGGGAGTATAAGGGTACAGTACATCAGTTATTCATAGATTTTAAAAAGGCATATGACTCGGTTAAGAGGGAAGTATTATATGATATTCTTATTGAATTTGGTATTCCCAAGAAACTAGTTCGATTAATTAAAATGTGTCTCAGTGAAACATACAGCAGAGTCCGTATAGGTCAGTTTCTATCTGATGCTTTTCCAATTCACTGCGGGCTAAAGCAGGGAGATGCACTATCACCTTTACTTTTAACTTCGCTCTAGAATATGCCATTAGGAAAGTTCAGGATAACAGGCAGGGTTTGGAATTGAACGGGTTACATCAGCTTCTTGTCTATGCAGATGACGTGAATATGTTAGGAGAAAATACACAAACGATTAGGGAAAACAGGGAAATTTTACTTGAAGCAAGTAAAGCGATCGGTTTGGAAGTAAATTCCGAAAAGACGAAGTATATGATTATGTCTCGTGACCAGAATATTGTACGAAATGGAAACATAAAAATTGGAGATTTATCCTTTGAAGAGGTGGAAAAATTCAAATATCTTGGAGCAACAGTAACAAATATAAATGACACTCGGGAGGAAATTAAACGCAGAATAAATATGGGAAATGCGTGTTATTATTCGGTTGAGAAGCTCTTATCATCCAGTCTGCTGTCCAAAAATCTGAAAGTTAGAATTTATAAAACAGTTATATTACCGGTTGTTCTGTATGGTTGTGAAACTTGGACTCTCAATCTGAGAGAGGAACATAGGTTAAGGGTGTTTGAGAATAAGGTGCTTAGGAAAATATTTGGGGCTAAGCGGGATGAAGTTACAGGAGAATGGAGAAAGTTACACAACACAGAACTGCACGCATTGTATTCTTCACCTAACAATTAGGAACTTAAAATCCAGACGTTTGAGATGGGCAGGGCATGTAGCACGTATGGACAAATCCAGAAATGCATATAGAGTGTTAGTTGGGAGACCGGAGGGAAAAAGACCTTTAGGGAGGCCGAGACGTAGATGGGAGGATAATATTAAAATGGATTTGAGGGAGGTGGGTTGTGATGATAGAGACTGGATTAATCTTGCACAGGATAGGGACCGATGGCGGGCTTATGTGAGGGCGGCAATGAACCCTCGGGTTCCTTAAAAGCCATTTGTAAGTAAGTAAATATTAAAAGTTATAAGCAGGCTTCGGACACAGTTGCGGTTTCATTGCATCTGACTGGAAACAGGTTATGTGCGACTGCCCTCCCCAAGGTGATCAATTGCTGCTCACGTAGGGCCATTGTGAACTGACGAAACATGCCGAAAACAAATACCAAGAAGAGTGTCTTATTTGTAAATGAATACGGACGTCAGTATTTTGATGTAGTAAAAGGCGAACATATACTTTATAAATTATGCCACATTGAAATCAAAGGAGAGAGAAGAACTTTTATTGAAAGATACTGTAAATATAAAATACACACAAAATATTACGTTGTTTCTTAGAAATGAGGAGCTGAGGACATATTATTCACATCAGAAACCACGAACTCGTGTAGCCAGACCGAATTTTATAGGGATTTGTGTGAAACGATGGCATGCCCAAACAGCTGCAAAATCCTGCTTTAAAACTTTTCTGGAGAAATATACAGCTATAACAATTCCCTGTGAGCCTATTTTACGCAAATATTTTTCTTCGTCTTATGATACTACAAACAACATCAGAATTCTGTGGCCGATCATAATATTTGGATCCATCTTGAATCTTGCGTACACTACTTTTAACACTTTATTACAAAAGATTGATAAATTGGCAACTTACTAGTGTTAATTATTAAAGCACGTGTGGCTTACAGCTGTTTCGGTGTATACACCATCGTCAGATCCTACTTGATCAGAGCGTCATCTTGATATCGCTGCCTGTTGTAAGGGTGTGTTTGTGTGTTGTAATGTGGAGTCAAATAGTGAGTGTGTTCTGAAGGTCATCACCGAAAGTAGGAAAACAGACGTACATTTTTTCGCATACACACAGTGCTGAATGAAACATAAATTTACGAACGTTTTAATTTCCTGTTATAATTTATTTCCTCGAATTCATTATAAGTCTGCGAAATCCTTATGCTGGCTTTCATGGGACTTTCCAAGCAAACGACAGAAGTTAGGAACATAGCTCCTTGTAAAAGGCGTGTAGGCCTGGATGAAATTACAAAAACTATGCCACGGTATTCTAATTCAGAGGAGAGAAACAAGTTGGCAGTAGAAGAACTCAATTTTGCATATCTTGTGACATATCTGCCTCTCTCAGGGACCCCTCAATCTAGTTTCATTCAAGATAATGAAGTATTCGAATATATATATATATATATATATATATATATATATATATATATATATATATATATTAGTAGGTTATTTTATGATGCTGTATCAATATTTTAGGTTATTTAGCGTCTGAATGAGATGAAGGTGATAATGCCGGTGAAATGAGTCCGGGGTCCAGCACCTAAAGTTACCCAGCATTTGCTCGTATTGGGTTGAGGGAAAACCCCGGAAAAAGCCTCAACCAGGTAACTTGCCCCGATCGGGAATCGAACCTGGGCCACCTGGTTTCACAGCCAGACGCGCTAACCTTTACTCCACAGGTGTGGACTCGAATATATTTTTTATGTAATAAAATATAGGTATATCGTATTAGATATGTTAATGCTTGACACTTAGTTTTGTGGTAACAGTTGTAGAATTGGTAACCGACGGTTTGATATCAGACTCAGATTTTATAGAGTTTGCAGATTCTGTTCTCAAAATTGCGATCACTTCGAATACTATCATCTGCAGTAGTATTAGAGTACACGTGTGTGTGTTCTGATTAAACAGTTTTGACGTTCTTTGTAGTCAATTTTATTTGTGTAGTAGAGTTGCTCTTGGTAGGAATTACTGTTGCTTTCGCAGGGTGTTCAGACTTATTGGTTGTGGAAGTAATATTGGAAAAGAGTGTTAATTTTAGTGTGACAGTATTTTCTTCTGAAGAAACAATTTTTGCAGTATTCGTTATGTTGTGGGTTTGGAGCAATACACACTTAGCGAACGAACAACGAACGAATGATAAAGCAAAACTTCGTGTTCGTTCGCTGTTTGAAGCGACGTACAAATCATCAGCAAATTGTCAGAAAACATTCACATTCGCTGATTGTCCGCTATAAAGGCAGACGAAAATATAATTATAGCAAGTGCAAGCCTGTTTCATAAACACAGTAATAATACTGTATTAAGTAATAGTATTACAGTCATGAAAACAATTTTATTAACCGACTAAATTCTGTTTCATAAACGTTTTGCACGAGTCATAAAATACGTACAGTAGCCAGATGATTTGAGGTTAAGGCTGACAAACATAACCAAGTTGGCCTGCACTCTACAGCTATTTATATTATTCTCCTGTTAACAGTTGTTGAATGTAATAAGTTTTGAAGTACTATCTTTAATAGCAACAACAGAGTAAATCGTAATATGTGTGAAGGTTTGGGAGACAATTTATTTCAGATAATATTGTAAATCACTGCAACTCGAAGTTATTGTTTCTGTTATTTGATTCAGTTGATTTACGAGTAAAAGAAACAATATGATAAATCTAAAATATGTGAACAGATATTTATCATTCCTAATTGTTCACGTCTCTGCTGTTGTAAAGTTTGCAACTCCAAAAACAAGTGTATCAGTGACAGAAGCGTGTGTGCGCGCGCGCGTGTGTAAAACTTGCACCTCGTTATCTAAAGAAGTACCATATGAAAATGTTAAGCAGTAAAAACTTTTGATGACAATATTGTAGCAGCTTTAAGGACAGTGTTAACGACAGGGTTAGTGGACCCTGCAAAGCTTCTTATGTAAGATATTTCAAGTTCCGTTATAATTCGGAATACTGCGCAAGTACTTATATAAAAAGGCTTACAAAATTATTGGTGCAGGCGTAAATTAATACACATAAAAATTACTCTTTTACCAAAAATAAATAAGTAATGCAATAACGACATAAGTACTTACGCGGTGAAGTCGTTACTAGAAAATATCGTGTTTGAGTTTGAAGGTGTGGATGTTGTAGAAGATTAATGTTATGACGAAATTAATAAAAATACTGAAATTGTCTTAATGGGTTTTTATTGCTGATTATGTTGTAAGTAGTATTTTCAAGAAGTTACGCGACTATACAAAATGCAAATATGTTCTAATTAGAGATTGTGATGTGGAATTGTAGATACGGTACCAATAAATCTCGTAAGTTAATTTTAGTTTATGCCCTCAATAGGGGTGGTGTAAAGTAGTCCATATATTTTGTAATAGATCTACTTGTTGATATATGTCTGCAAAAGATTTTGGCTCACCAAGATCTTCACAATGTTAATTAGTGAAGAGTATATAGATTAAGGTTGTCACAAGTATACATTGAATTTCAATAGATACAGAAAATATTAATATTACTGTATTTTGTGATGTAAATGTCCCATAGGCATATATTTCTGAACAATTATTATAATTTAAAAAAATGACGAGAAAGGAGGGAAAGAACGTTATGTTCAATAATTCAAATAACATAAAATAATGTAAAATATACAGTAATTACTTTCTAACAGTTCTATACTGTAATTGAATTTAATTTAGGTTTCACCCTTTCCAATTGTTCCTCTTTTACAATTAGATAAGATAGTTTTCAATTTCAGCCTGGTCCATCTACATTGGCGCCTAAGACAGTTGGTATTTGTAAGTATGGAGAGGGACTTTGTTAGTACCGGTAATTCATTTTGTCTCTGATGCTTTTTAAAATGGAGAAAAGATGTGAAAATAACTTGAAGAAACAGAGTTTTTTGCGAAAAGTTCTCGAATTGAAAGGTCAACTATTTCATTATATTCGTAACTTTCTTGCATATGGTTGTAGGATATTCGTTGTCTAAAATTTCTTGGACGTCGGACAGACACTCCCTCTTCATAACTATTTGAGTCAGAATTATCCATTTCAAATGTTTTCATGGTTTTATCTTCAAAATCTAACCCTACATTGGCATTTACTTTTTACAAATTATTAAACTCTTACTTAAAATACAGTCGTGGAACTAACGTTAATATTATTAATAAATTTAATTATCTTTGCTGCTTTATGAAACACTTTAGTAATATTGTTATGTATTTTAGTAATAATATGAGCGTTTACAGTAATAAATAATATTATTAACTATTACTTTTATGAAACAGAACAGTAATAATATTTCTTAATGTTATTACCTTTTTAGTAATGGTATTAAATTATTACTTTTATGAAATAGGCCCCAGGGGAAAGTTTCAGTACACGGATACCTCACTGACAATAATTATCTTAAAATACTAAAAAGAGAGATTTGTCTGTGTTTGTCGTATGCGCATCATGCTTACGAAAAGACACTTTTCAGTGCCAATAATTTATTTTGTGTGCACAAGGTTGGAACTTTGTTTTTCTGGGCGTGAATTTGTCCAAAAGGAACGACATATGTTTATACGCGAACCAAGTTGACTCGTACACTTCATCACTCCCCATTCCAGATCTTTTTGTGGACTTCTGTCTGTCCCTCCGGAATGATGTCAGTAGGGATTCAATTTTCTTTTTGACTCTGCTCCCTACAATAAACAAAAAACATGTATCCACTGAAAATAAATAAACAAAAATAATTTTCAAATTTTGCACGTGTTTGACTCGCCTACCTTGCAGCTGAACATCTTTCCAATAGGTTCCCAAACATCATGTTTTCTTACTTTATTGTGGTAAGTAGGATGCTTGGGATTCCATGAAGTTTCCTGCTCCCTATAGGCCTATGCATTAATAAGAATTATAATAGCGTCTTCCGTCCACTCCAATTTCGACATCCTGTTAGTGAAATTGAACTAAGCGCTGCGTTCTGCTACGAACTACAAGCTAGTGGCAAATCCCGTCCACAACGAATACCAACTTCCTTTGATGTACCGATAAGCGACGGATCACTTCCGAAGGCAAACCAAACGATCGGTTTGCCTTTGCTGCAACGTACGCACGTACCGATTTCAATCAACGAATGCAATCGTTTGTCGTTCGTTCGTTGTTCGTTCGCTAAGTGTGTACGCACCTTAACGTAGCAGCTGTTTTATTAGATGAATCAGAAGCTGCCGTGTTGGTTGTAATTGCTTTGTTTGTAGAATTTTTTGCAGCAGTAACAAATTTTATGTTTTCATTTGAGTCGTTTTTTGCCTGTCTTAACAGGTGCTGTCTTTAGTTTTGGAATGACTTTAGAGTTCTTGATTGCTGATTTTGTAGTAGATGAGGCAGCAGTTACTGTATAATTTGCTACAGCAGTTATGGACTGTTTGACAATTGGGACAGTATTACCAGATAATGTGAAATTATTTTTGGGAGTGATCCAATAGTCTTGGATGGAAGTGTTGATGAATTCATTTTATATTTTACAGGTGAAAGGTGTAATTGGTTGCGGTTTCTTTTTTTCTGTGCTGCTATTCTTCTTTGTACGTAGGTGCTAGTTTAGGTTTTGAAACTAGTTTATTGTTGGCACATTGGATGAAGATTTGGGTTTTACGGAAATGATAGATACAGATGTTTGTATGCCAATTATTTTTGTTGCAGCAGTAGATTTGCCATTTTGTTCCTTCATCAGAGGCTGCGGCCTTTTCGTTCCTAGGCTGAGGTGTACTGGTTGAATGCGAGTCTGTCTCATTTTTAGATTTATTTATTTCAGCTTTAGAGTTCTCGGATAATTTTTCTGTTTCAGATATGCTTGAGACTTCAGATGTTTCAATTTTAGACTTCATAGTCACTGGAATGGTTAATATTTTTCCAGAGTGTCACCTTTTTCAGATGTAGTTTTTTGTTCAGTAGTAGTAGGATATGGATCAATTCTTGGTTTTGGGATTAACTTGGTTCATTTATTTTTATCGATGGCCCAGAACCAGACTGTTCCAAGTCCATTTTACTATTTTTTTTTCAGGAGAGCTATTTTAAGATTCATATCATTTAAAGCTTCATGAAACAATTTGGAATAGCTTCATAGCAACTTTATGGAGAGAAATATTTACAATTTTGGTCCATTCATATATGCGGATGTCGGCCTCGGTAGTGTACTTAGTATAGCGCTGGCCTTCTATGCTTGAGGTTGCGGGTTCGATCCCGGCCCAGGTCAATGGCATTTAAGTGTGTTTAAATGCGACAGGCTCATGTCAGTAGATTCACTGACGTGTAAAAGAACTCCTGAGTGACAAAAATTCCGGTACACCGGCGATGCTGATATAACCTCTGCAGTTGCGAGCGTCATTAAATAAACCATAATTTAAAATTTTATATGCAGACAAGGAGCAGGCGGGGGGCGATTAGAGAGATTTAAAACTGGTGGAGGTCAGTGCTCTACGAAGATAGAATAAATTGTTCTCTGTCTCATTAGAGACCAGATAGAACCCAACAGCAATCCATATGATTGTGACGTACAATGATATGGTAAGTAATGCATTAATTTGATTTTGGTACTGGTGTAGATGAAATAAAACATGACATCAATATTTTCTTGTATGAACTTTTTATTGTAATCCTTATAATTAATATTAACTTCATCATCACTTCGAACATCCACACTACATGTAAGTTATTGGTTTTAACAATATTAATCTATAATAATTATAATAAAACAGAAAAGTAAATTATAATTCTATTTTATTTTGTTCATTGTATTAGCCTTCTGTTCCAGACTACACTTACAGCCACAAAAAGTGAAACACCTAATTTTTTTTTTAATTTAAAGTATTCATATGAATGGCTGTTTATTTGCGAGTAGGAAACAATTGAATTGTTAATTGTCAATTTAACGAAATATCGGCATATTATTGTGGTAAACAAAATATTTTCGATAAGTAAGTATGGTTGTCAATAGCATTGACTTAGCCAATATCTTACAATAAAAAGTAAGAAAATGTACATATCGTGCTCACGTCCTCATTATTGCACCAATATGTTTTATTTTCAGACCAAAGATTCAACACAGAGTCCTTATAGGGAAAGGAAAAAACACTATGCTTGAGCAAGATCATGTTGAAGTTCATTGTGTGGATTGTAGCAGGAGTGCCTGTGTTTGCAATTGTAGTCTTTGTTTCCACCAGGACAGCATTTCTCGTGACAATATAGGTGCACTTGCAGAAGCCAGAGGAACACTCTGTAAAACAGAAATAAAAATGATTGAAGAAAAGTATTCATATGAAAAAAGAACTCATAAAAAAGAAAATGGAAACTGATGCATATGAAAAAGAACCCATTGAAATGAAACTGGAAACTGAAAAACACGAACAAGAAGCTGCTCTGAAAAGACACTCTACTACAGAGAAAAAAGAAGACGGATGAATAGTAGTAATGGCAGTACTGGACAAAATGTACTCATAATACAATTTGCAATAAAATATGTTAATTGCTTAGGTGCAAACTTATAGTATATGGTTTCATGGGGTTCGGGCACATCAAATAATGAGTTTTGTATAACAATACTACTACTACTACTACTACTACTACTACCACCACCACTACCACTACCACTACCACTACCACTACCACTACCACTACCACTACCACTACCACCACTACTACTACTACTACTACTACTGCTACTGCTAGTAATGAGTAATAATAATAGTAATAATAATGATAATATTAATTATTATTATTGTTATTATTATTGTTATTATTATTATTATTATTATTATTATTATTATTATTATTATTATTATTATTATTATTATTATTATTAAAGACGAACACATGATTTGTTTTAGATACAAACAAAATGTTCATATTACTATAATTTGTGTGGAAATAATTTTGTGCTCTTAGGAGCCCATCCATTATTTTTCGAAAGTTTGGACCCCTTGTCTTCTTTGATTGTATTAGTAATTAACCTGTTGTGATAAATTAGGAGTATTATGTATAAAATACCTTATTAGCTTACGTGAAAGTAATTATAAAGCGTAATTAAGTGCATAATTCTACTGTTATATTAAAATAAACTAACTAGTGTTGTACTTACAATTGATGTGTTGTGAAATTACATTCCTATGTGTCACTGCAGTGGGTTCATCATTAATACTGTATAAAGAAGGGCGTGATTTTGAATTCCAGCACTCCCGTTTCTTCTTCTCTCTGTGACATACTGATACAGTGTCAAGTCCTCGGGGGGAAGTTTATCACAATTACTGTCAACGTAGTTTGTAGTTTGCTCCGTAATCCTAAGCTAATAACTGGGAAACGTCTTTTCCAAACTCCGATGATTCTTTCCACACAATTTCTTGTTCTTACGAGAGCTGCTTTGTAGTTATGTTTTTGTGTGAGGATGTAAGTATGATGTTAATAAGTATTTTCTTAACGAATATCCACTGTCATCAAGCGAAATTCCTTCATTAATTGTGTTCTAATGTGGGTTTGTGAAGATAGTAGTGTACCGATCCGAACCATCTTGCTACTGTGGTTGGCATAAGAGATTATCTGATCTTAATAGAAAAATAACCTTTCCGGTTACTATAGAATTATTTCCGTCCTATTGCCTCCAGGGGACTGGATTTTTACATGCGTTCAAAACGCTAGGAAAATTGTACATTTGATAGAAGTCATGAATAACACACAGACGTTCTTCAACGGAAGAAAACTTTACGTACCTTTGTCTCATAGATGTTATATAGCTGCAAACATCTTGGAGACAATTCTACGAACAGTAGCTTTTGAAACTCCAACATTGTCTTCTATCATTATATGAAAAGACCCTGTAGCATAATATGAGCCGTTTAGAGCAGAAGTGGCAATTAATATTCAATTTATTTAAACTATTAGTAGTCAGTGGATAGCACGATGGATATTTTAACTGCTATTTTGCGCTGTATTTTACAGAATTTTTACTCTAAACCTCATTACCCAATTTTGACTTACACCACTTTTGCTCTGAACGGCTCATATCATGTTAATTACCTCCTTAGAAATTGTTCCTCGAGTAGGTTTTGAAAATCATTTCTCAAAGTTCTTTCTATGTTAGGAACATCATTTAACATATCTAAACAGAACAATTCTGCGTCAAAAGCATGATTTGCAGCAGCATATTGTTTTTAGTCCCGAGTTAAACATTTAACTCAATTGAAATTAAGTGTTAAATTAAACCCTGGCTTAGCCCCGTGTTTAATCTAACTACTGTTAATTAAACAGAATTTTAGCCAAATGTAGGGCAAAAATTGTATAACGCGAGGTTAAGTTTTAATCCCTGTTGATGAAACCTGGCCTAAGCCAAGAGTGAATTCATTCCTTTCCTAGGATTTCCTTCTGCTTACATATGCTACTGGTCTACATCGTCTTGAAACTACTCAATCTGCCCTGCCACATTGCAGGCACACTTGCTAGATAGCCGTAACATTGCCAAATGTTTCATAGAAAGATAACGATTTCCTCCAAAACAGTCAATGTTAGAAATGAACTTACTTAGATTTTTCAAATGTCTCAAGATCTACGGAGGTCGTACTGGATCACTATGATTTTTTAACTCACGGAGTTATGATTTGCTTCCTGAAGTGAAACTGCTGTAAAAATCACTCCAGTTCGGCACTGAGTTTCACAGTTTATTATTTTATGTTTAATGTATTGCTAATAATTATACTTCAATATCTGAGTATGAAGAGAATGCTGTATATTTTTAAACATAAAATTTTGATTTACTTTAAACAATTAAAATGTTATACCAATTTTGTGTACGGCACTGTGCAATGATCTGTAAGGAACATAAGCTAGGCAACAATTCCTTGTATATTATTGTCTAATGATGGAACTAATAATGAGAAGAGTTCCCTTAATAACAAGAAACATTAACATTACCTTACTGACTTGATGCAGACCGGCCACACGTGAGGTACTTCTTGAAGAGGTTCCGGAACGTGGTGCTCATGCAGTACAGGGCGATGGGGTTGAAGCAGGCGTTGCAAAAGAAGAGGCAGTAGCATACGAAACCGATATACAACGTCACTTCCGAATGGTGGTCCAAGACGGGCCATAGTAGGAGCGCCCTTACGATGAAGGTGGGTCCATAGCTCAAACAGAAGACGGCCATAAGCACCACTACCATTCTGGCCGCCCTGCTTCTCCCGCTTGCGAGGTCCGCCGCCGTTGATTCCCCTGGTACGTTTTGGGCGCTATCAACCAAATGGCATGCAATCCTGATGTTCACGTACACGATTGTGCAGATCGGCACGACACAATATACTGCCAGTTGAGTAAGTGTAAACCACACAACACGAGTATAATTATTTTCGTGGATGGCCGGGCCCGATAGACATCTGTCTTCGACGGTGGCCAGAATGAAGGATGGCACGGCGAGACCCAGAGCCAAAACCCAAATTGATATAATATATTTGTCTGTAGTTATTTGACAACTTTTTCTTTTTGGGAAAGATTTCACAGTGGCACCATACCGTTGCAATCCGAGAGCCACTACAGAAAATACGGTAATTCCCACTGTCAGATCTGTTACATATTTGAAAGTCTTGCACATTAATATTCCAAGTTGCCAAGAATCATAAATAGAGTGTACGTAGTTGATCGGCAAATTTACTACAAGGGAGAGGAGGTCTCCGACGGCCAAGTTGAGAATGCATGCATTGGGACCGGAACGCATCTCAGGGTTCAGAACGAAGATTGCGAGGAGGAAGACGTTCCATACGGCACCGATCAAGAAAATAGTTCCTAAGACGACGGGCTCCACGTGACGTTTGAAGAATAGAAACTTCTCGAAGTCTTCGGTTTCGGAATCTGTTAATTTGAATTCATCTCTGCATGTTAAATTACTGAGTGTTAAGACCCAGTATTTATTTGAATTATTACATCGTGTAGAATTTCTTATTGCAGGATAGTGCATATTTACGCTTAACGTTGCGGTGTCCAGTTTACGTCTTATAGTCCAATCCCAAATTTTCTGCATTTGACAATCACAGAGAAGCGGGTTATCTTGTATACCAAATTCTTTAAGATGTATTAGATGTGTAAATGTCTCTAGATCTATCCTTTTAATATTATTTCCTGCAATGTGTAATTTTTCAAGTTTTAAATTATTCTCAAAGACCGATGCTAGCAATCCAAACTGTTTACATGTTTCGTTATGAATGAAATATTTAGAACTTAGGTTATTGTCACTCAAATCCAAGTTACGTAGGTTTAAATTGTGTTTAAATGTCTCAGTGTGTAAAATAGAAATATTATTTTTATGAAAGTCTACATGATGTAGCGATGACAGTCCTCTTAGTAAAGCAGCAGGCAAATACAGTATCTTGTTCGAACTGAGATCAAGATATTCTAGTGATTGTAATCCGTAAAATGACTCGGGATGCAATGTTGCAATTTCATTATAATGCAAATCTAGTTTCCTCAGTTTATTCAGACTAGTGATATATGAATCATCTGATGTTCCTCCAAACACGTGACCTTCTATGCTTTGGATATTATTATTGTTAAGATCAAGTGTTTCAAGTTGAGAGAGCTCTCGGAAAATCCCACTCTGTAAATTATTTATAAAGTTGTTTGACAATTTAAGCAAGCGCAAGCTATTCAAATGTCGAAACGTTCCGAGGTGAATTGATTTGAGTTTGTTTTCTGACAGAATCAACACACGTAGCGAGTTTAATCCCTGAAACATGTCTTCTTTGAGAATTTTTATCTCGTTTCTTGACATATCCAAAGTCGATATTTCGATGTCGTTGAATGCTCTGGGCTGTATAGATTGAATTATACCTCCATCGTTTACACTACAAATCTTCAACTGTTTCAGATATCCCTTTCTATGGAGAGTTCCAGAAAGTATAGTTCCATTTCCAAATGTTAGGTCTGAACCATTGCTAAGAGGTACTGAAAGTCCAAGCAGTGTCATTGTTTCTAGATATTGAAAAGTTTCGGAATGAATCGATGCTATTGGATTTCCTCTAATGTCAAGATATTCCAGTCTATCTAATGTAACAAACATGTCTTTGTTAAGGTGGGCGATAAAATTTCGACTCAAATCCAGATGCTTCAACTTTCTAAGTCCAGAAAAAGCACTGGGTCTTATTGTGTGGATTTTGTTCACGTTAAGTAGCAATATTCTTGCGTTCGTTAGCTCTGTGAAGAAGAATTCCTCCAACACTTGAATCTCATTGGACGACAATTCTACTTCTCTAGTAGCCCCAAGCCCGGGGAATTTGTGAGGCTTAAATTTATTTATATTATTATTGTTTAGTTTCAAGTTTTTGAGACTCATTAGGTCTTTAAACGCATCCACACAAACGTTTTGAATACCAATGTGTTCTGTAATATCTTCCATCGATATTGTGATCGGTTTGTTGTTGCTTATGTCCAAGGATTGTAAGCTTATCATTCCGTGAAACATGTTACAACTAATATTACGAATGTTATTCCAGGATAAGTCAAGGTTTGTGAGTGTGGGAATATTAAATACGTCTGCTTCTACAACATTTATAGCACTTGAACCCAAGTAAAGTTCCTTTAAACTGAGTAATCCCTCAAAGGCGTTCGTATTGAGAACTAGAATGTTTGAGTGGCCCAAGTAGAGTTGGCTCAGATTGTAAAGTCCATTAAAAGCTCCTGGGTGTATTATTGTGATTGAGTTGTGGCTCAGATCAAGAGCTTTCAAGTTTAATAGACCAAGAAAAGTGTTATTTTTAAGTTCTTTTATCAAGTTGACTTTCATATCCATGAAAGTGAAAAACTGGAGGCCCTGGAATATTCCTGGCTCAATTTCCTCAATCATGTTGTATAACATCTCCAGTTTATTGTGCAAACCCAAGAGTTGAACCGGATGCAAATTCTCCTCTGTATTTAGAGAGGCGAATAATTCTGGTGACAAAAATGTTATTTTGTTGTAGCCAATGTCCAAATTTCGTAGTATCGTGAGACCTTCGAACGTCATGGAGTTTATAGCCACGATTTCATTATGTCTAAATTTGATTTCCTCTAAAGATTTCATGCCGCTGAATGTTTCTGGTGCAACATTTTCGATTTTATTGTGACTGAAATCGATTTTACTTAAAGAAGAATTTGTTTGGAATAAGCCAGGATATAAATTACGCAAGCTGTTGTGAGACAGATCAAGCTCTTTCAGCTGATACAAATTGTGAAAAGTGCCCAATTGAAGAACTTCAATTTTGTTATTGTTGAGTGATAGAACTCTCAGATTTCTCATTTCACGAAATGATTCCGTCGATATATTCACAATCTGGGTATGTTCAAGTATTAATGTATGAAGACCTGCAAATGTTTCTCCTCGGAATATTTGAGTGGTGAGTTCGGAAATATTGTCATATTTCACTGTCAGAAATTTGGTGCCATGATCCAGGCGTGTAGGAATATCTAGAAGTTTAGCTGATAAACATTTTGTATTGACTTTCGTGCAACGACAACTGGGAGGGCATTCTCCAACCACCAACGGCAAGAGCACCAGCACCATCGCCAAGGCTGGAGCCATCACCTGTCAACAGAATGAACATAATAGAGTAATTTGATGTACAGCTGTCAAAAGAAAAAGTGGCCGCTCTCCTGAAACAAAGTGCCCTTCGGGTATCTTCGCTACAATTCGGAGACAGGCGATGTTACATGTTGTTGGACCACGTTGCCTGATATCTACAGTTATAATTGAAGTATTCTGTGTGTTATCGATAGCATAATGGTAGCGTTCAGGCCTCTTATTCATGAGGTCCTGCGTTCGACTACAACCTCTTGCTTTTTATGTCCTTTTTTGTTCTGTTTTTGAGAGAGAAAAAGTAGACATAATGGCTCCTTTCTCTTTTATAATGATTTTAGTAATTATCATCAGGTTCATGAATATATTATGCCATGACTTTATCATTATGATATTGTGGCTGCAAATGGAAAGAAAAAAGATTTTATTCTCAATAAAATATCTTTCGTGGCATAAACATAACAAATTTACTGGCGTCAGCCTTAAAACATTGAAACAATTAAGCGTTCAAAAAACAAAACAAAAAGCCACAATTCAATATTTAGTCTATCTTCCTCTTATCTCGATCATCTTGCAGTCGAGTGGGCATGGAATTGACTAGTCTTTGCAAATAGCGATTGTTTTTAGACACGATATTCCAGGCATTCTGAACATACATACATAAGTGTTCTGGCCATGGGCAGGTCTTTCATTGCAAACCCAGCAATCTCCAATCTTTCCTATTTTCTGCCTTCCTCTTAGTCTCCGCATATGATCCACATATCCTAATGTCGTCTATTCTTCTTTTCAACCAGAGACCCAACCAGTTACTTTTTATCTTTCTAATCAGTTTCAGCATCATTCTTCCTTCACTCACTTTTTCAAACACAATTTTATCTCTTATTCTATCTGTCCACTTCACACGCACCGTTCTTCTCCACATGCACATTTCAAATGCTTCAATTCGTTTCTCTTCATTTCGTCGTAATGTCCATGTTCCTTCCCCATACAATGCCACACTCCACACAAAGCACTTCACTAGTCTCTTCCTTAGTTCTTTTTCCAGAGGTCCGCAGAAGATCCTTCTTCTTCTATTTAAAGCTTCCTTTGTTCATGTTTGCAGTTTTTCTTGGGAAGGATAGGCCTAAATGCGGTAACATCCCGTTGCTTTCCGCATACCACTATCTCTTTCGCATCTTATTAAATTCAGGGGTCCCAAGCGTGGAGATGAGGAGAGTGGATTTGACTAATTGGGCCCTCCGGACTTCACCGAAAGTCACGGCAAGGGTTAAATATTAATTCTATCAGGATGTTTGACCCTATCAGAGATCGGGAAATCTCAATTAGCCTTTGCCCCCGGCATCCTGGACTAGCTTCTACGAATCATGAGAAAATCCTAGAGTGTGATTGGGTCAATTTTTCCGAAAATGTTTTCCACACTTTTGCCCTCATAGCTCAGCGGACGAACGTCGGAATTTAGATGTCAGCGTCTCAGGTTCAGTTCCTCGTTACTCCTTTTCATTTTATTGTAGTTCAAGATAGTATAATGTAATAATACAAAAAGGAAAACTAATAGCAGTATTATGCAACTGGATTTTTCCAAACCTAATATTAAATTTATGTTATTTATATCGCTAAAGAACGATTACAATATAAATAACTTGAATATTATTTATACAGTATCACTAAAGAACGATAACAGAATATAAATGATAAATATCGGTTTGTTTAATTAATATAAGATATTATATAATACGTATTTAATTATCTAAATGAAATAACCTATTTTACAAAGAAAGATGTTTATTTGTGTTATAATAACTACGTACATAAAATACAGATTATTTATATTGCGAAAGAACAATAACAATATAAATAACTTGAATATTATTTTATAATGCTAATGAAGGAAAACAATATAAATGATAACTTGAATATTATTTATATCGCTAAAGAACGATAACAATATAAAAAAAGTGAATATCATTCATATCGGAATTTCACAGATTTATTACAGATGTATTTAAGAAATTGTAGAAGAATAGTAATTAGTAACAGTGTCCTATTTATTCTTCTTGGAGCCAAATTTGTAACTTTTAAAAGTGTGGTTACTATGTTGAAGTGTATGTGTTGCAACGGATGCTTGATTTGTTATGTATGTGAGTCAGTTAAGGGATGCTTGATGTCGTCGCAATGTCGTAATTATAGTTTGACTGTGTTTGTGTGACTATTGTGTATTAATTTATGATGTATGGTACGGAAAGCTGCATATTTGTGTTATAGAAGTGTTACGTATGTGTGTTGTTAATGTTTTTGTATGTTTCAAATTGATAACTGATATTTGTTTTGCAATTGCAATGCCTAATTTACGGTTTGTTTATGTTTTGTTTACATCGCGTAAGCTAATTTAATTTTCTTTTCCTTTTCTCTTTATGCTTATATTTTTCGTGTATAAAACTATAACCCTAACATACATATGTAAAATAGGGCTAACCCCCATTGGAGATACAATAATAATTATTATTATTATTCATATCGTTATAAAACGATAACAGAATAGAAATGATGACTTGAATTTTATTCATATCTCTAAAGAACGATAACAAAATATAAATAACATGATATCCATAAAGAACGATAACTGGATATAAATGATAATTTGAATATCATTTACATCGCTAAAGAACGATTAAAAAATAAAATGAAAACTTGAAGAAGGCGCGAACCCAGAACCTTTGAATCATTAAACAAGCACTTTATCGCTGGTCTGCGAGGAGCAGATATGGAACACTTTCATAGTTCCGGAACTGCTTGTACAAGCACATGCATCGTGTAACATCGCCGCGACCCGAAGTGGACTTTGAAAATATTCGCTGTTCACGAGTGCGGCCACTTTTTTTTTGACAGCTGTACATGGATAAATTCTGTTGCGCTCGTCTGGTAACTGGACAGTGTGCAAAACAAAAGTTAATAGAACACAAAGACAAATGAAATCAGACACATTAAAAAGCACAGGGATCGTTCCAAATTAGTATAAGTGTGACTGGTCTATGAGAAAAACAGCCAATAAATTATTAGTTTAATCATCTAAATAAATGAAAATAAAATATAAAATGAAAATATACAGCGTGGAAGTAGTTATGCATGGCGCGCCGGTAATGTTGGTTGCTTGTTACAGGGGTTTCAAAGGTGGTACAAATTATATTCAATTACGAGTTGTGGCCCTTTAAGTGTAATGGTGTGTGTTGGCCAAAATGAGTTATGATCCTGAATACGACCAATAAAAATAGTTAAATTTCGTCGAATTTAATGAATGTTGTGTAATACTACAGGCAGTGCAAATGGTTTGTTAGTATAGGGTCATTCCATGGAATTACTAACGTCACATCTCTAACGTTTATTTTAATTTTAATTCTATCTCGTAAGAATTAATAATTTTGAAAAGTTGCACCCGCCTCGGTTTTTCATTTACTTCCAGTGCGTCACGATAAGACTGATTACTAGTTGAAGGGCCAGTGCCATCGGGTTTGATTGTGGTGGTGCAATTGGGTATGTATCGTGTGTGTTCTATTTGTTTGCGTAGTTTAGTATGATTTTTACTGATCGCCGTCTTAATATAATGCAAAATGTTAGGGCTGTGACAATAACATGTAATGCCCCTATATCCGATAAAAATTAAAGGTGGAGTACACTGAAACAGCACTAATGTTTCCACAAAACAAAAATCTCAGTTTATAGCCTTAATACTGCACTACTGTGACACATGTTCATTTCGACCTGGACTGCATTTGCCATGCGCGCTTATGCCCACTCCTGGACCGTTCGGATGGACCAGTGGCGCGGCGTGTTATAGGGGAAGGAGACCAGCCAGAGCTACCCAAGTTTTTAATTGGTTGTGAGGGCTCTTGAATCTCAGGAAGAAAAACTTTTCCAGTAGCGAAACGTATTCAAGACTAATTTACAAACATGTTAAACGAATTATTCTTGCAACGAAAACGGATGCTCCCTAGACCAAGTAGTCGTATTTTAATTATGTAATTACTTCATAGTTTCATCTGGTATTGTATGACGTTATGACTGAAGTACCTATGTTGTTAATTGTTTTTATTGTAACATTCGGCCATAACTGACTATATACTGAGTATATACTATAAGATCTCGCGCTCAGAGGGGTGGAGTTCGGGGTTTGAGATGGCCTACAAACCGCAAGCCATGCTAAAGATGTTGGTTTGTTAATTATTCAATATGGAATATTGTGCACTACATAGAACTGTTACCTATTAAGTATACATTACCGTAGCTCACCCAAATACGTAATTAAGCAATAAAAATATGTAATGTTATGTTACTGAATAATTAATACTTAATATGTGCCGCGTGTAATTATATTTTAAAATTATTCCATCTCTGGCTTTCATTCTTTCATAAAAAATGCAAGTCAGACATCAAATTTCAGTACGGTACCTCCACACAGCATTAAATTTAATTGCAGTACATATAGCTAATTATTAGTTTCGACGCTATATAAAGTTTTCTGTGCGTAAGGTTCTGTTTAGTCCTACCTTATATGGATTTGTGCCCAGTCCTCGATAAAGCCTACCTCCATCTAAAGAATCTACATTTTCCAATGATGAATTTCGGAATATGTAGGCCTATTATATGACTTTCTTGTATTAAATTCTATCGTACCTAGTTTACATGGAACACATCATAAATGCTAACCACACCTACAGAGACATCAACACAAACATGGAAATATTACACATCTAACCAAAAAGCCAGAAACTAAACACACTAGAACAATATGAAATATACACACACACAGAAACACACCCCAATGAAATTCTCAACACACAACTCAATTTCAGAACACACACACTCTTTGACTCCACATTACACCACACAAACACACCCTCACAGG
Source organism: Periplaneta americana (assembly GCF_040183065.1). Classification (NCBI taxonomy): domain Eukaryota; kingdom Metazoa; phylum Arthropoda; class Insecta; order Blattodea; family Blattidae; genus Periplaneta; species Periplaneta americana. The sequence goes on from NC_091126.1 coordinate 3,442,531, forward strand.
AAACAAAACAAGAGGCGCTAAGACCAACAACGACCAGTTCTGAGGATGACTCATAATAGGTCGAAACATGTAAACCGGGTACGATAGAATTTAACACAAGAAAGTCATATAATGCATATTCCGAAGTGATACAGTGTTAAACGTTGTGTAATCAAGATGTATATGAAAGAATTATTTAAATCTATTAAATAGTTTCCTGAGATTGCCTCATACAAACACACAAACTTTCTCTCTCTCTTTATAATATAATACTATTTAGCATATTATAAACACATAGGCCTATCATATCATCCGTATATTAATCCGATTGTTGTCCAAGGACTCCAAATCTGCCTTAAATAAATGCAGAGTCATTTGTTTTATCTTTATTACTCGTATATTAATCTGACGTGGGCATGATATAAAAAACGTTGTTATTTTAAAACAGATACATCTCGCCATATGGTAATGCACGGAAATATCATCATGTACTTCGGTAGCCTACATCATAGTAATATCAGTCCTATCAAAATTTTGCATAGAATAAAACTGATCCGAAATTGTTTTTAAATAAACTTTTAATATGTAATATTTTTCACAAAAATCAATAATAAGCGAGATATTTCGATTTATTTAATTCAAACCCCCTTATAACCCCCCTTTTAAGTAAAGTATTTTGAATGCAATACAGCCTAAAATCTAAGGTACAACGAACTTAATTTATATTCCAATTTTCATCGAAATCCGTTCAGCCATTATCGCGTGAAAAGGTAACAAACATTCAGACAGACAGACAGACACAGACATACAAACAAAAATTTGAAGAAAAAAAAAGCGATTTTCGATCTCAGGATGATTAATTATACATGTTAACACCAATTATTTTTGGAAAAGCGAAAATTACCAGAAAATTTTCCGTTACAGATTTATTGTTAGTATAGATTATTTCACCATTGGAAAATGTAATTTCTCTAGATGGACATAATACTGTAATGTTATTACAGTAAGTTCTGAGTGAATCGAGGACAGGTAAGATTAAAATAGATTCTTATGCACAGAAAACTTGACAGGCTATTCTGTATATTATTCGTTTCCTGTATTTCTTAAAATAATGTTTATGTAGGCCTACCACATTCATTTTCATCTCAGAGAATTAACGAATAACGAGAGTGTATTGATTTAATATGCAGTGATAGTACGTTAGCTTAGCATTTCATTATTTTAACTATGCTCAATTAAATTGTGTTAAAATAGATAAAATGAATAAACTATGCAATAAATGCATGAAGTCAATTCTACGCCATCATTTGAAGTTCAAGCATAGGCTTATCATTTAATTGGAAATCTTCTTCCAGCTGAGAGTAAGAGCCTTCAATTCTTTCAAGTATATTTTATTTCAGACGCTGACCAATTGTCTATTAGGTCTAATATAGTATCATTTTTTTTAACTTTTTTAGTAGGTTATTTTACGACGCTGTATCAACATCTTAGATTATTTAGCGTCTGAATGAGATGAAGGTAATAATGCCGATGAAGTGAGTCCGGGTTCCAGCACCGATAGTTACCCAGCATTTGCTCATATTGGGTTGAGGGAAAACCCCGGAAAAAAACCTCAACCAGGTAACGTGCCCCGACCGGGATAGTATCAATCTTAAAAGTAGAGTTTACTGAACAATTCCAGGAAATACTGCATGATAATAACAGTTAAATTCATAGTTTTAAATACAACTTTGAAAATGACTCAGTAGCAAACGACTTACAACATACAAAAAGCTATTATTCATTAAATAATTACAAAACTGTATTTAGATTTGTCAATATTTAATCCCTTACTGCATAGGACAGTTTTGCACACACTGGTTTAATATTCAAATAACTTAAGTAGTTCTCTCTTTCTCAAATGATGTCACATATGGTCAAAGCCAGTTATTGACAGTGTGCCATATCTGTCCCAGTATGCAGTTTGAAATATTATATGCTTATATTATAAGCAGAGGACGCACCTTGGTTGGCTATGTAGAGGACTCAGGTTAACAAAACGGGAGTGTTGACATTGACGTCACAGCGGAGTAGTGTCCGTACGCAAGGAGATGAGCAGTGAAAAAGAACTGAAGGTCATTGAATCACCTTCATTCTAAGTTTGAATTGTGTAGGCCTATTATTGAAGTGCAGTGTAATACGACGGAAAACGATACCGAAAACAAAAACCGCAAAAATCAAGCAGTTAATAGAAGAATATGGTAGTAAGTACTTTAGAGAAAACAAGAAAAGTATTACTTCTATATTATGCAATACAGAAATACAGGTTCACGCAACAAGATTTTTACATAGACATTGTAATACCAAAAAACATACAGCACATATTGATTTACTATCGGCAAAGGAACAGAGAACTGAAATGCCATCCACGTCATATTCGCTGTCGAATAAACAATCACAGACTTGTGTGAGATGTTAATAAACGCAAATATTCCGTTGCATAACGTGTGCTATCTTCAATTTTCCAAAAAAAATCGCCATGAAATCTCCCCCCTTTGAATTCAAAATTATATTTTATGTTATATAATTTTTATTAGATTGCATCACATATTCGACCAATTTATTGCAGGTTCATCACTATACCATGTACAAGATTTGTAGAATTTAAAATAATAAGATCATGTTACGTGCCACTGAAATTGAGTGAGCGAGTCACCGCGTATCATAAGTTCGCCATCCCTGTCAGAGCAATTCTATGAATATATTATGTTTGCTAGACTCGACATATGCTGATATTTCAGTCTTTATCTATCACGATTATTGATGTATACACGTTTCTTTTCATTCTTTTCACTTGCCTATGCAACGTACACTTAACGACAAAAAGAATGGGTTGACTCTTGGACGATAGAAATGCTAAGTTCTATCGCGCGGTTCACTCGTGTGAACGCAACGCACTGCAAGGCATTGCTGTGGTGTCTCTTCATTGAAAGTCGTCAGTCTACAATGTAGTTAATGTTACGAGCTATGTGTGGCCCAGTGGTAAGATGTCTGACTTTCGTACCAGCGGTAGTGAGTTCGCCTCCCGGTATGGTAAAATTATTATTTATTTTTTTAGTTTTTAATTAATTTATTAGTTTAAAATATGAAATGGCTTTTGTTCATAAACTTCGTTATGCGTGCATTGTAAAAATATTATTGCCCATCACCTGTCGGCTATTAATAGGCGAGACCTGGTCTGCATAAACAAAAAATACTTGTTTCAGATACTAAAAAATCGGACGCATATCAAACATAAATAAATGATTAATAAACAAAAAGCAAACAATTTGTTAATATATTAACAAAAAAATACCTGTGGTGGGGACTAATATCTCGTGACAAACCACCTGCGTCAACAACTGGCCTCATTCTGCGCGACAAGGAGTCCACAAGATTATGGAACAGGTCTAAATTCATGGCCACCTCCTCCCACGCATCTAGAACTCTGTCCCAAAATTCATCAGCTGTCCCAACAGGTGCTTGTTCTGCCCAATTAGAACGTAGGATCCGTTTGACTGTAGCCAACAAATTTTCAATTGGATTCATATATGGTGATTTTGGAGGCCAGTCGACCAGGTCGACATCAGGCCTCCTCGTAAACCATCTTTGAATCCGGTTGGCATTGTGTACCGGGTGATTATCCTGCTGGAAGAAAAGTGTTCCTTCTGCGTATCGTTCTCGGGCGGAAGGGATCATTACATTTGCCAAAATGTGTTTCTAGACTTCTGCCATAAACCGACAGTGGATGCGTTCGAGAAGTCCTACCCCATCTTATGACATCCACACTAACACGCGACGCTCACGCGACCCGACCTGTTAAGTCGTCCCACGAATCGTTCATCGTATCGGTGGCCAACCATATGATAAACTAGAGCAGGACCATCGTTGCTATTTACCTCGTCGGAGAAAATTACATTTCTCCAATCGAAGTCCTGTCGGAGAGTAGTATACGCTAGACGGCCCACGGCATCCTCCTTCGTCAAATGTTCTCTCCTCACAGGTCGACGACACCGTATGTCACTCTATTGTCTCTCTGCCATCTTCAAGCGTAATGATGAGACAGAACGTTTTATTAACAGACAGGAGTATTGCTTGGAAGAGAGAGGGAGGTTTATTATTTATTAGGGTTTGGGCATATTTTGAGAGGTGTCGCCACATAAATATAGCTCTGCGAGACGTATGTGATGGCAAATTTGCAAAAAAAAAAAAAAAAAGAGTGTGTGAGAGATTCGAACCTTGAGCTACTACTATTAACTTGTTCAATAGACCAATGCCGTAACGACTTATGCTACTCAGACTGTTAATATTGTTTCGGCATAATACGTGGTTTTCCTGTTCATATTAGCTTCAGTTGATTTTGTATTTATCAATTTTATTATTATTTCACCCTTCAGAGGCTCTGATGTATCTAGAATCAACCCTCCATTCGATTTTATAATATATTTTAGCCTCTTAAACAAAATACAGCAAATTTAAATGGTTTAATTATGTGTTACCTAGTGAACTACGGCTTTGACGAGACGAGGATGCGCAATGTTATGTATCTGGAACTTAGAAATTGTCAGCGGCTCATTCTTTTTGCCGTTAAGTGTACATCTGTGTTTACGAATTACCTAGCGACGACCTTGAGGTCGCATAGCCAAGAGTTACCGTAAAGTATGTGTGCGGTGTACCTTACAACTCGTCCAACTAAAGTACGTCCTTTAATTATAAGATATATATGAATATAAAACCGAAAAGAGGCTAATTCTAAGAAGTGCAGCGAAGCGCACGGGTATGGCTAGTAATGTAATAAAGTTAGGGTCGGAGGAAAAGGCACACCGACACAATATTATTTTCCGTATGGTGTGAAGTAATCGAGATGTTATAGTGCATGCGCAGATTTGCTCAAGAAATGGTTAGAGCGACTGTACATATCAGCCAGAACCTCCCGGTCTGGTTCCGTCTTACATAGCACTACATGCTTTTTGAGTATTGAAAGTTTCATTAGATCTCACGAATTTTCGAATGTGTAGCACGTAAAGCCGCGGTGACCAAAACTCGAGCTGCAGTGATTACATGCGACAGACAGCCTATGAAGTAAGGCAGGGCTGGGCAGCAAGAGCGGATTCTTCTCTCTCACGGGGAGCAATGTGATTTCTCTTCATCCCCTTTCTTCCCCACCGAACACTGTGCAGCGTTGATTCAGTGAGGGATGGATATTAAGCGTCCCCGTTTAGAGTCTGGATCCGCTCCCGATGCCCAGCACTGAAGTAAGGAGACGGAGGAAAGGTACTTGGCATAAAAACTACAACCAGTGGTGGTTCCTTTACTAACATCTTGATCAATCCCGCGGATAAAAATCTTAAAATTTGCTGTATCAGTAATGTCACTGCTGTCATCAAAAGCCAGTGAATAATATACGATTTTTCTTGCTTTTTTTTTAAACTTCCTCTTGAACATAATCAGGAATTTTCTAAATTCTTCACTCGATACTTGGTCGAGAAATTCAGTTTTTCAAAATGAAAAATTTCTTATGGACAAGTTATTTAAGCTATTTTAATTATTACTCTTTTGAGAAATTCTGTTCTATTAAAAGGCTTTAGAGCACGAGATATTTCAAACCTCATTAGGTAGCTGACTTCCTTATATTTACAGTATTTATCTCATTTTTCTTTTCCTGGCTATAATTTAAGACATGTCAATTCTTGGCGTTTAATAGTTCGTTGGCACATAAAATTGAATCAGTTTTTCTACAATACTATTATTAAATGAATAACTAATAAATAGTTACCCTCATCTAAAGATTAAGAAGATTAAAATTGAGATAAAACCTAATAATTTTATCCTTCTAGGGAAAAGATCTAAAATATCAGTATTCATGCACGTACAGAAGAATTATAGAAACACATACTTAGTGGTCAATAATAATAATAATAATAATAATAATAATAATAATAATAATAATAATAATACATTATTCAGCGTGGCAATTAATGTTTATACATTCTCCTAATTCAACCGTTGAGCAAAGTAAACATATTACATTTTGCCCGACAGAACAACAAAAAAAGTTCTCCTTCTCATTCTTTATGAAACCACCTCTTACTGCTTGTAGAGACAGAGTTTTTTAGAGAGACATGATACCGCCACTACTTGCCTCCAGTACGTTAATGAAACACACAGCAATGTACAGGAACCTCCTCATACCCGTTTGAATGTCTGTGATTACACGATGTAATCACGACACCCGCTTTGGTCACCGCTGACGTAAAGTCTACAGATTTACACGCGACCAATACATGCCATACAAATTATAATAACGTGGTCCAACGTATGTTGCGTATCAATTACATATTATGGTAATCATATTTCGTTTGTTAATGTTCTAAATTTTTTAATTTGTTCGTCATAATTATTGAAATGTGATGTAACTTAATCTTGATAAGTATCCACATTTTCACTACTATTCATATTTGAAAAGTTGAACTTGTGTCTCCTACCTCCAAGTGATGATTTCCTAGTAGCCAGCCCCGACGTTCTAGTGGACTGCTTCGCCGTAATTTTGAAAACCACAGGCAGACAAGTGCATGTCCTTGACAGGATCCTAAACAAGTTTCGCTCAGTGTTAATGCGTTGCAGAAGACAATTTCAAGGCCGACTCAGATTGGGTCACGCTTTGTGGAGCTGCTGCTGGGGAAAATAGCGTTTTCCTTCTCGTGACTATAACAGGTTGTTGAAATTCCCTGTAATTTGTGCTTAAGAAAGCGATTCTCTTACCATTTTCTTCTTTAAACATCATGTTCTAAATGTGATCTGTTGTAGTTTTCTACTTATGCAAGTGATTCGGTTACCACTGTCGGTTTTGTAAGTACAGTACGTTTTAAATAACAATTTAATGTTATGTTGTGCTTATGTAAGTGATCCAGTGACCATTTCCTTTTCTATACACTATGTTTCAAATTATGATAAATGTAATTTTATGTGACCGTCATTTTGTCTCGGCACTCGCAGAAGAGCCGCTACTGCATGTGGTAGTGTGTACGAACCCCCCACGGACTGCATATATGTGCTACTTTGAAGAGTGTTTGTTCAATTTTGTCAATGTAAACTGAAGACCGAGTTGTATATAAGCCGGGGTTATCGGTTTAGTCCTCTGATAGTTCATGATACGGAGTACATCTGTTCGTTGCGTGGCACGAACTAAGTGCAGTATGTGAAATGGTATCACGCACTGCACGACCCTTACTAGGATCACTTTTGAATGCTGCTAATCTGATAACATTAACGGACTGATAACAATGACCGGAAAAGTTGTTTTTAATCTTCATTACAAAACTGCAAACAATACTACACTGTCAACTTAAACAAAAAACATCTATTTTTTTGTGTAGCCGTTCTTTTTTTTTAGTTGGTTATTTAACGACGCTATATCAACTAGTAGGTTATTTAGCGTCGATAGTTCTTCTCCACACACAAGATTGCCAATCAGTCCTTCGCGGTTTTACAGCCTTTGTCACTCTCATTCTTGAACAGGCAAAGCAAGATCTCGGCCGCTCCTCTCACGCAGAGAAATCAGCATCTCCCATGCTTCTCCGTTCCTTCTATCGGCGAAGCCATTCTTCTGTTGCCATAAAATCGTCTTTTCCCATTTACTTAGCAAGTTCCTCCGCTTTTTGTCTCGCACCTTGTTTACGAACATCGGTAAACCATAGTTTTGAAGCTGACTCCACCACCATTCCGCTTGCAGTTTAAGTTTCTGTTTTCATTTGCCGCTCTCAGAATAATCTCGGTCTTCTAACAGCTTTGAAATTTGTAACTGTACTTCTGCATTGCGTTGACTCATTTTCGGTTATTTGTCACAGCATTCAGTAACAATTGAAAGTATATTTTTTGAGTCTATGTTTATTTTGCACACTTGCCATAGTTTCACTGCAACAATATGACCGTCACAAATCAAAGGCTAAAGCTAAATACAGTAGTTGGCATGTTTGGTTTTACTGCTAGCTGCCAGTTTTTTACGGTCGAGTGCCACTGCACTGTGTTTCACCTCTATTTCCATTGCTTTCTTGAAATATTGTGCAACCAAAGCAATATTCGTTTTGTTGTTTGAGAGGGATTGGTGATTGTCCTTGAGCGATTGTTACATTGGCCAGACACACGTGTTACAGTACTGTATTTCCAAAACGTTCTAGTATCTCTGCACGGGATTTCACAAAAGTGATAACATTATTCGTGATTACAATAAGCAGTGTGCACTGTATTTGCGAAGTGTATGGGATGAATCGAATGACTGACGCATTTAACATACACCATGCGACCAATCCCAACCATAAAACACACACATATACACATAGGGTGTTTCTTAAATAGTTGTTAAATATTAGGGATGAGAAGTAAAAATGAAGAGAAGCGAAAAAGTTCCAGTAAACATGAGTCCTCAAATTAATCGTTTACGAGATAATGTCATTTTGTGCTGGTCGGTGCCCTCTGAATACTAAGCACTAATTCCAACAAAATCAGTGACAATTTTATTTAATCTATCGATTACGAGACAGTACGCGTCTGACCCCGAAACCAGGTGGCCCGGGTTCGATTCCCGGTCGGGGCAAGTTATCTGGTTGAGATTTTTTCCGGAGTTTTCCCTCAACCCAATACGAGCAAATGCTGGGTGACTTTCGGTGCTGAACCCCGGACTCGTTTCACTGGCATTATCACCTTCATCTCATTCAGACGCTAAATAATCTGAGATGTTGATAAAGCGTCGTAAAATGACCTACTAAACAAAAAAAAAAAGAACGAGACAGTAAAATTAATAATTTTGTCTTCAACATCACAGAAATGTGATTGAACATACACAAAATAAACTTCTTGTTTCAGTGCAGTTTATGGATAAACAAGTTACAGTACAGTATGAACATGTTAACTGAAGAATTTTACAGCAGATGTTCAAAATGTTGAATGCAATATTTCTAGTCTTCACGCCAATGAGCTCGAGCAATCCTGGAAGGCATCCACAATCCGATGCTGCAATTCTTCAGGTGTGGTGACGTCTGTTGTGTAAACTAGGCTTTTTGCATAACCCTATACAAAAAACGAAAGGGGGTTCTGGCTGATATGTAGGCCTATATCTATTATCAGGCAGTACATCCCACTTGGCGATATGTGTCGGAGGGAGAACAACTGTTTGTATGCATCTGAAGTATGATAAGTGGAATATGTAGCTAATCGACGATGTATGCCTTGGAGGGGGACAGGAACTGGCAGTCCTACCACATTATCTCTTGGCCTAGTTGCCTCATGAGTGCTGTCTTATTGGTGTTACTTCAGACATTCAAACCTGTCTTCGGATAGTTATATATAGCCTAAATATAAATTTTTAATCTGTTATTGACCGAAGATGTATCAACTATTGGGTTACATAGCGTCCACGGAGATGAGGCGAGGTTTTGTCTTACATTGCGGATAAACGCAACCGGGTGATCAGCACAAGTGGGAACCGAGCCACACCCGATAGTCCTGCACTGCTGCAGGTTGAGGAATAGCTTATCACTTCACAATTGCAAAGTCTAGAGATAACGTTTTCTTGCGTTGCTCTACGTCCATAACGTGTAATTTTCATTACTTTTACAAGTTGAAAATTCCTGTCAGTCTTCGTTTTACTCTGTTTCCAGTAATCAAAAACCCATTAATAATGTATTCCGAGATGTCATAAACCACTTTTCACTATCCAGTATGCCAGAAACATATTTTTCCTTGAACATATCGAAATCGCAATCATCTTCTATACTTTAGGCCTATCATGAGAATAAGTATGTTCTGCACCGTATCGTCATGGCCTAAGAAGGCATCTCAAGAAATTTCGGCTAGTGTATGGGATCGGTGCCCAGGCAACATCCGGTAGCGAAATCAGCAATAACTGCTGGGGGATCGACATCCTGACCCCCTACTGGATGGTTGGCCTTGACCCTTCATGGGCTGTCGCACCATGAAAACTTATGCATTGAATGAACTTAAGCGTTTGACAATCTTCTTATAAATGAAGTTCGGCTACCTTGTATATTTTGAGCAACAGCGACCGTTATGTTCGCTGCGCATATGTCAAACTAATTTCTACACATCATCAGCTGTATATGATCGAGTCTTTGTATTTGCCGTATAAGAGCGCCCGTTCCCACTTTAATTTCAGCGTCCATTGGTGTCAAGATATATCCGCGACAGACACTTCGATGTCGGACATTCTGTATCTACATTGGCTGAGAGCAGAAACCGTTCACTATACACTATTAGGATGCTCTCAACAACAGAGTTGTGTTGATGGTTTAAATGGCCAAAACCTCTAACACAATAATCTCCTTCTTCATTGCTATTTCGCTTGAAATATACAGACTGTTCTGAAAAATGTTATATATTTAGAGAGGAGGTGGTATGCATGAAAACGAGAATTGAAAATCCTACAAACATGGGTCCTAAAGTTAATATCTTCTTCTGAGAAAATGTTTACCATCACTGTAAGAGCAGCGTATCTTCCATTGTGAGCTCTTTGACGAAACAGAATGCAACCGTTTGTCACTGCGTATTACATAGCATACATTTGTGTTTGTATCAAGAGGACGGCAGTACATACTACTGTGCCTGTCAGGTAAGTTAGTTTCGTATCTGTAATACGCAGTGACAAACGGTTTCATTCTGTTTCGTCATTGCTTTCTTGCCAAAGAGCTCTTACAGTGATGGTAAACATTTGCTCATTTCTCAGAATATATTAATTTTAGGACCCAAGTTTGTAGGACTTAATTTCTTGTCTTGATGCATATTACCTCCTCTCTAATATTTTAACCTTTTTCAGAACAAGCTGTATAATTCCACGAATACTTTAATGCAGTCGGTAGGATTAAGAACTAAAGTCGTAAGACGTAAAAATTCCATTTGAAAAATATTATTATAATTTCATCATCATCATCATCATCATCATCATCATCATCATCATCATCGTGGCTGACAATTCACGTGGCTACAAACGCAATATTAAAATTTTTCATTCCCTCAAAAAGTGGGTAACTATGAAGTATATGTCATAGGTAGGCTAGTAACTATAATTCCCCTTGCGTTGATCTGAGTTATTTCAAGCGATAGCTACAGCGAAACTATTGCGAAGCTGATCGTTATTTTCTTTCTGCTCCAGTGATAACGTTAATTTTGAGTCTATAGAAAGCTGGAGATTGTGCTCTTGGTCTCACCGAGATTTGAACACTAGTCCCTGGAGTGTCCGACTCCCTGTATTATAAGAATATTGCATCGATCGAGAGGCTGCGAACTCAATCCCGACATAATCTCAGCCGTTTTTTTAATGATTTAAATGAAGAGTACCTGGATGCTTACCTTTTATCCTCGGGCACGATGAGCCACTGAAGTCGTTTAGAAATAACACAAGAACCGCAGGTCAGCAGGTTGCGTGACCCACACGTAACGTGGGACGGCTCGTTTCATTTCAATTCAACGTTGACGCAATTAGAGAAAAATTGATAACAAAGCGGAAGGAGGATGTGCACTTCCCTTTCCTTGGGTTGGACACAGAAGGCATTCATTGTCTGTAATTCTGAAGTAAGACATTGGAATAAAATTTGTATGTACTAAACAAGCATAGGCGGAGATACAAATACTTCCTTGGTGGGGGGGGGCGACAAAATAGGATGCTAAAATAAGCTGATTCGTAGAAAGTTACATATTCTTATCATGAACATATAGATGCGCACATAAGCATAAAAAAGACAAGTATAGGCCTATACCTTTTTTTACGAAAGAGGGACTGGAAGGTTTGCACCGCAGCATGAGGTTTATTGTGCTTACCATTCCTGTTCTGTGAACGATTTTTGTTGCCGAACCGTAGCGCTCTTGTACAAATATAGCACGCTGTACCATGACTGTGATAATGCTGACACTGGCATTTGAATGAATTATGGCGAAATGAGTCCGAGGTCCAAAACGCCGGAAGTTACAGCAATAATTCTATTTCAGTTAGTTGAGGTAAAATCTCGGAAAAAACAAAAATCAGGTAACTTGTCTCAACAGATATTTGAACTCGGGCCAGCTAGTTTCACAGTCAAACATGCTAACCGTTACTTTAACCGTTACATACACACTGAAAAAATAAACATTATGTCTCCTGAAATCTTTACATTGCTTAGCTAAGTACACTCTTAGGCAAAAAAAAAAAAAAAGACCGGACTCTTGAAGCGTAAATTTGTCTAAGTTCCGTTCGACTGTGCGCCTGATACTAACGACTAAAATCAGAGTAATAAGAACGAAACCAGCGAGATCCAAGAACATACTCTTATATCGGCAAACAACGGTTTGAACTGTGTATGTGTCATAGCTCCGTGGTAAAACTTTGACTTCATATACAGACAATCCGGGTTCGTATCCGCCTTTGTGTAAGTATACATATTTGTTTCGTTTTATTTTTTTTTCTAGCTGGAAACGAATGATACATTTATTAACGTGCACAGGATTAGTTGAAAAATTAAACAAAAACGTTCAGTAATATCGGAGACTTCTTCCTAATTACCCTTGAATTAAAACAGATGCTCAGTTCTTGGATCTTCTCCCTTCTTCATAAGGAGTATTGTTCAGTTACTAAAATTAGTATTAGTAATCATAATAATAATAATAATAATAATCATCATCATCATCATCATAATGATAAAGTTAATAGTATTGCAAAAACGAGATTAATAATGTTAAATACAAAACCAATGCGTTCCAGATATAGGCTACACTCGTAGCTACACAACCATTCTCTCTTGTCTTTATCAGGGGCAACACGGCTGACAGAAGACATAGGCCTGATACGTGTAGACAAGCTCATCTCTCACTCACACACCTACTGGCACTTATGCCAGAAATAGTGTCATATACAGCATGTAAATATATATTTATATGGTTATTTATGTACAATGGCTGGAGAGGGCAAGACCCTAAAACGGCCTCTGGCTCAAAGCCAGTAAAGTCAATGAACATCAACATCAACATCATCTCTCTCTTGTGAGGGAGGCCGGATTTTCCGCTACTGAGGCAGGTAGGCGACTAGGAGTGCACGATTCCACAGCTAGAAGATGGGTGAGATTATCCAGAGAAGGAATTGAACATCGTCAGCCAGGTTCTGGTAGAAGACGTGTTTCAACTCGTGCACAGGACGCTGCTTTAGTTGCAGAAATAGAAGCAAACCCGCATCAATCTGCTTCTTCAATTAAAGTATACCCGTTTTCCGGATCTTCTCGCACTGTCATAAGGCGTCTGCGGGACGTAGGACGTTATCCAAGAGTGGCAGCTGTGGAGATATTAAAATGCTGTGTTAATTTTATTAATCCCTGCTCCTTCTGCAGAACGCATAAAGGAATTTGTCTCAGATATCAGCTGAATGGTACATCGGTGCCACAAGTGAATACTTGTAAATACCTAGGTATATATTTAAGTAACAAACTGGGTTCGGAGGAACAAGTCACTAATTCCACAAGGAAAGCCTGGAAAGCACTACATTTCTCTATGCGTATTCTGAAGAAATCTAACCGAAGGTCAAAAGAATTAGCGTACAAAACCCTTGTTCGCCCAATTATGGAATATGGAGCAGTAGGGTGGGATCCGTACAGACAAAACCAAATCGATTCAATAGAAAAGGTCCAACGCAAGGCAGCAAAATATGTCAAAATGGGAAAGGGACATGGTGAAGAGATAGTAAAAGACTTAGGGTGGGAACTTCTCAAATCAAGGCGACGAAAAACCAGACTCACCGCATTGTTTAAGGCAAAAATGGTACACAAAGCATGGACAGACATCAATGCTAGATTAGTAATACCTTCATACTTAGGCAGGGCTAATCATATTAGGAAGTTTAAATGTAGAAAACAAATAACGGACGTGGCAGAATTTTCCTTTGTTAATCGCACAATAGTAGACTGGAACAGCTTACCTGCGGCAATCTTTCAGGGTGGTTCTCTCAAAATCAATACATTTAAGGAAAAGAGGAAAGGATTAGACTGACAATGTAATTTGTAGGTGAAGTGTAATTAACTAAGTTGTGTCTTGTAATGAATTAAGTTGATATGTAAATAAATTAAGGTGATATGTAATTAATTAAGATGATATGCAATTAACTTGATATGTAATTAATTAAGGTGATATGTAATTACTTAAATTGGTAATAGTTGGGTGAAATAGGTTAGGTTTACTTTTGCTTATTGTAGGCGTTATTATAGCATAGTTTTTATTTATAGTCCTAGGTTTATTGCATCTATTTATTTATAGTTAGAAGTAAATTTACGTTTGTTTTATTCTTTATTGCTGTAATTATTGTATTATTGTATATTATATACCACTGCCACCGGGTGTATACCCAATTGTAGTGTTAATACATACATACATATATACACTCGCCCAAGCAACGTTCAGTAAATAATATATTGATTATTAAATATTTGACAATATCTAATTAATTTGCAAGTTGTGCTACAGGGACTATGATTATTATACTAATCTAAATCCGTGATCATCAGGGCCTAAAAGTGGTAATAATAAACAAGAAGAAAAACTATAATTCTGATGGAAAAAATATATCCTGAGTTCCTGGAATTATAACCACAAATTTTCTCAAAATTTGTAATTATATGTAAGTAACATGAATTAACATAAGCAAATTTATTTGATTATATTACATTAAAAGGAGTTGTAAAAATAAAAGAAAGGACAGAACAAAAAACTCACGACGGAGATTCGAAGCTCGCTGTGGAGGCAGCCCAAATCAGCGCCTTGTGCTATGGAGCTGACAGGCGGCGCACGGAGGTTTGCGGTAGAGAACTGCGCGCTCACTTTGCTAGTGAACATTTCTGTTTGCAGACTTATTGAAATGGACATTTTAACCTCCAACCATTAAATATAGTGCATAACGTGTGTGTGTGTGTGTGTGTGTGTGTGTGCGCGTGCGCGCGCCTTTTTTGTTTAGTCAACTGTCCGAATACAGGTCTGAACCTCACAACTGATACTAACAAAGCACCACTTATGAGGTAACTAGGCCAGGAGATAATGGGGTAGGGTGACCAGTTCTCTAGGCCTAGGAATTGTACAGTTTGTGTTTGAGTACTGCACATAATGCAATGGAATAATGTATCGATAAAACATATAAAACTATAGATTCTGGACAAAAGTTAAAAATACCTAACAATAAAGACACGATTCTTGTAAGTTATTTACAGCGACTTTTTATAATTTGACATTATTGAAGTTTGAAAGTCTAACTGGATAAACTCATTAATCATGGCGGGATAATAACATAGGCAGCCACCGGCGTAGCTAACTCGGCTAAGGCGTTTGCTTGCCGATTCGGAGTTGCATGGGCGCAGGTTCGATCCTTCCTTGGACTGATTGCCGGGTTGGATCTTTTCTCCAAGGTTTTCCCCAACCGTAAGGCAATGTCAGATAATCTATGACGAACCCTCTTCCTCATCTCGCCAAATACCATCTTGCTATCACCACTTAGTATTTGATAGTGTCGTTAAATAACCAAGTAAAAAAAAAGTAACGTAGGCCAAGGACCTAAATAAAGTACAATCTAACAAACTATGTTTCAGTTTTGTACATAATGTAATGGAATGTATTTTATAAAGAATATAAAACTATAGCATGTAGGAAATAATGAAGACACGACATAAACCCTTAAGAGTTCATTGGGCCTACATGAAAATGCAGCCAATTTTTGCGAGTTGACGTTATTCAAGATTAAAAAACCATGAAAGGATTACTTTACTTTGTTGCAAATGTATGTATGTATGTATGTATGTATGTATGTATGTAATCCGTAGCATATTATACTGATTCCTTGTATGACGTATGGTTCTGATTAAAGCACTACCTTCCCCAACGAGCTAGAAGTAAGAATACTTCCCCGAGCAGACCAATCCGCCACGTTGTTTCCCAAGCGAGTGACATGACGAGACTCAGTGTGCCGGAAACAACACGGAAAGTAAAAGATCTGATATGTGGATGCATTCTAGTTTTAAACATTAAACTATATTATTAATTTCGCAATAGTTGGTTGTGCGGCTCCAAATTGTACAAATAGTAGTAGGCATGGAGTCTACAAATTCTATCGTCTTCCTGCTGACAAAGAAAGAAGAAATAAATGGCTCATTAATTCTAGACGCAAGGTTTGAACGCCAACAATATATAATTACCTTTGTAATATAAGTATGATTCAACATATTTTATGGTGAAATATTCCAAGAAATGAAACATGATTTCAATATTTTGCATTTAGTAGTCATCAGGGGATTGTTCAGACCGCACTACTTCATGTCAAAATGTTGGTCTTTAAGTCTGAAGTTCGAGGCTTCGAATCTTCACGTGCAGATCTATTTTTTATTGTAATTGTTTTCTACCTTCAAATTAATTGGTTAATTTCCATTGAAACAATAATTGAGATAGTGTTTACTTTACTTAATAGCTTATTTTGTTACAAATTAATTCTCATGGAATTAGTTACCGAATTAATTAATTTTCATCTAAATATTAACGCACGTAGGGTCTGTTTTACTTTATATTTTATATTTTTAAATTAGTTACTTCATTAATTTTTACTTACGTCAATACACACAGCATATACTTTATTCATATTTTTAATATTATTTTAAACTATAATTAATTGACATGTATTTGCTTGTTTTAGAGGTAACTATAGTGAAAGCGTAATGTCTCAACTGGCCTTGTGCATGATCTCATGTTAAAACTGTTATGTCGCCTTGAATGTGGGATTAAAAATGGCGGATCGTTCTGCTTGTGTAATAAAGTACTCCACAGCGCTTTCACAATAAGAAGGCATGTAAGGCGGAGCTAGTTCAGGCCGATCTATCACGACTAGCCAGTAACAGTGAACGGTGTCGCCTACTTAAATCGTCGCTAAGTCTCACTGAAGCGTCGCGTATTAGTTTCTTTCTTGCGCGCACAACACTTATGGCTAGGAATGAATTTTAAGCTGCGACATTCGATAGAGCTACGAATTCTGAATTCAACTGTACAAGAATGGCAATTATATGTCAACTGGCTCGCGTGTTATCGCTTTAAGACTAAACAGAGATGTACAACATATTTTGCTCTGAAGTCCCTCTCTGTAAGCGAAGATAGATTCTGTTTATTTTCAAATTCAGACGTGGACACTTTTCTCTTGTGTGATGTGTAACTTACCGTAACAATGTCTCTTGACGGTATTGCAAGTGGCTCTGGTGTTTCATCTGTTATACGCAAAAGGATAGGATATGGTTTGAGAATACCTGCAACAGTTCGTCACAACATGGCCAGGACTATTATAACAAGTCGAAAATGAATTTTGTAACGGTGCGTCGTCTATACTAGAGTTAGATTCTCTTTAGAGTGTGGATATTTTCTAGGGTATTTTTCGTTACTTTC
The DNA here is from genome assembly GCF_040183065.1 of Periplaneta americana. Lineage (NCBI taxonomy): Eukaryota > Metazoa > Arthropoda > Insecta > Blattodea > Blattidae > Periplaneta > Periplaneta americana. Next base: position 3,459,961 of record NC_091126.1, read on the forward strand.
AACTTAAAAATGCAATTCCACCAACACACTTCATTACAGTTTGATTTACAAACATTTTAAGTATGGAGTTCTCTCGGTATCTCCATTAATTTCCGTACCCATTTGAATCAAAATACAGAGTGATCCGTTTTGGAAGACATAAAAAAACGTGATAAAATAAGAACTATTGCTGTTTATTGTTAAATAGTATGTAGCCTACATGCATTCTAGAAGAATGGGAGTTTTGTCCAAATTAGACCTCAATGTGCCCACCATCATAGTTCATATCTTGAGGCTAATTCCTACCATGTGTGGTGCAACATCACAGGGGTAACTTTCTAAAAAGCTGAGAAAATCTTTACTCTGAGATCATGAATAGCCCTGGATCGCTATGCATATACATCATTCCTCAGGTCAGCGCGTCTGGTCGCGATACCAGGTGGCCCGGGTTCGAATCCCGGTCGGGGAAAGTTACCTAGTTGAGGTTTTTCCCGGGGTGTTCCCTCAACCCAATACGAGCAAATGCTGGGTAACTTTCGGTGCTGAACCCTGGACTCATTTCACCTGCATTATCACCTTCATTTCATTCGGACGCTAAATAATCTGAGATGTTGATACAGTGTCGTAAAATAACCCAATAAAATAAATAAAATCTTTCTTCACGAAACGCCAGAGAAAGAAATCGGGTGGTGTCAGGTCTGGGGAATTTAGAGGCCACATAATTGGTCCTTCTCGACCACACCAGTTGTTACCAAATGTGTCCTCCAGATAATCATGAAAGTCTGTTGCCCAATGAGGTGGCGCACCATCGTGTTTGAACACGATGCCCATGTTGTTTTCCTGTTGCAGAGTGGTTCGAAAAAAAATTCAACATGTCCAGATATGGTCCTGATCGAACTGTTTCCTCTGCGACGATAAACGGCCCATGCAGATTATAGCTTCAGGACTAGCCCGTTCCAGTTCATACGAGACATGCGGATTTTCACGTCCCCATGTAATTGCATTATGAGCATTCACTCGCCCACCGATATGGAAGACACATTTCGTTCGTTGTTGTGCAGTAATCGGCATTTTGTTTATTCGGTCGTTGCTGAGTCACTTCTTTTGTTTCTTATGCGGTAACAGTGATGATCAGGCTTAGGATCCTAGACAACCGGAGTACAGATGGAGTGAGGTGGCGCGTTGAGTTAGTGTACAATCCGGTTCGTGATTAGAAGTACAATATTCTTTCACCTCTCTCTACGAAACGAACTCAGGCCATCACAACGCATTCTCAGTTCATAGTGAACATATTTTTCGAACTAGTTTCAAGTATGTACATGGTTGTTCATTGTAATGCTAACGCCTTCAACATCGCCGAGGGACATGAAAACTTATGAGGTATGTAGCCTATCCACCGTCACTAGATTGTACTATTAACAATAGAATATAACGCAGTACATTGACGTCGTTGTTTACATTCACGTTATGTCTGTCTACTTTGTTCAAGGCACTCCATAGTAAAGTTGTGAATACATTGGTTGCTAAAGTGTCCCGGATCCTAAACCTGATGATGATGATGATGATGATGATACAAAAATTCCGTGCTTCAGTATCAAAACTGGAACTGAAATGAATTCTACAGCACCTCGATTATAAATTTTATAGTCATTTCATTTTATGTTTTCCCAAACGGATGAGACTGTAGTTTCTCAATGAAATGTAATTTTCAATTTTTTGTATACCTTTTAAATGGACATACTTTGAATTTATTGTCCGAAAAATGCACGAAGAACTTTGTCTTTGTAAATTGATAAAGAATTAAGGATTGGCGCAGACATGAACTAATTCTAGAGAGATTAATTAGAGGTCCTTAGTGCGCAGCTCAGTTTCATATTCGAGACAGCTGATGCACAAATGCTGGAGCCTGAAGAAGCAACATAATGGTTTATTAATTTTAGTGAGTACTTATTGTTATTAACAAATGCGACATTCTTCGAAGACAAGTGAGAGAAATGTATCACGCGTTTTCACCGAGATCTCAATCGAGTAGTTTCATCAGCGCTTAGCAACTGACGGAAACAGAGGTCATGTCATCGTTCATGCGGAGATGTATTTAAGATCTGGTGACCATTAGAGAGCTGCCTGTTGTCTGCGCTAATCTATATGTTAACTTAAAAGGAGCCATTGTCAGACCGATGTCACAGATCGAAAGGGAATTTTTGAGGTGAAAGTACATTGAAAATAAAAATACCCGTGTTTCAGCTTTCTCTCCCATAGGCCCCCGTTTGGCCTGAAAAAAAATGATGTAAGTCGTATTATTTAGACGGTGGATGTGGGTCCTTCTTTCATTGAACCCCCGGTAAGACGGCAACAAGCATCGAACCCCAGTCTTGAAGTTGCGTACATACAGTCAGCGCTTCCCTTCGAAGGTTTTCATACTACTCGCCTGTAATAAGCAGAGTTCATAATAATCGTTGATGGTATTTGAATATACTCTTATTAGAACGATAGATGTTTCATTTATTTTATTCATTGAATATAAATAAATAAGGAATAAGTTGTTATTTTATATGTAGTGTCATGTACTTATTTTACAATATTACAAAATAGAATTTACGTACGTTTACCTTGAAAATATCGGACTGCTCCTGTTGCATCTTTTCTTTCTTGATCAGACAGACTGGCTGTGAAGTTTGCGCTGTCAGTTAACATCTTGTCCCCGTGTATAGACGATCCAGCATTTGGATTGTCCATTATAATATTTTCTTCTGTATACTGTATTTTAAGACGAACAACCACACCATATAGAATCCAAAAGGAGACAGGAAGTGAAAGATAACCATTTGCCTGCATATCTAACACTATATACATGTGCTGCGCTAAACTTGAGCAAGCGCCATGCAGGGGTGTAGGTTCAGCGTGCACAGCACATCAAGAAACCAAGTGTTGATAGTTTTAATTTTTTTTCTCAGATTAGGCGCGTCTAGGAGAAAACCTCAAGAGACAAAACATAAGCTATTTTACACATTCTTCTATTATACAAAATCTGAAATAGGACGAAAGATATGCGTCTGTGAGCATATCTTTCTTTTGTCGGCCGAACGGGGGCCTTGGGAGAGAGAGCCGAAGCACAGATATTTTTATTTTCAATGTACTTTCACCTCAAAAATTCCCTGTTCGATCTGTGACAATGGCTCCTTGTTAGTTCCGTGCTTTAAATTGACCCATTAGGTTCTTCCAAATATTTTAGGATGCTGCGCACAGAATACATCGCACGGGGACTTCAGTAGAATTGCAGAGACGTTTTGTGGTATGTGTGCCCAATTGTGATGCAATTTTATTTTCCACCATAAATAAAATCAGACAGAAAATTCTTTATGAAGAGAAGTTTTGTAATGTGATTTGACACGAAATCTAATATAGCCCTTCGCGACTAACACAATTGAGCTCTGCACATCGCAATGATATTATGTATTTTCTTATAAAAAGGAATTAGGTTTATAAATTGCGTGTAGAGTTGGGAGATTCTTCTGGTACAGCGCTACAAAGCGTGGAGCGACTAACCCTCTCTAGCATGTAAAGTCATTCCTGACGGTGTCTGAACATAGGGACCGGATTTCGATTCCCTGAGGTAAGTTTTTTTAATAATCTTTTCAACTGCGGTTTTAACAAAACAACTACTTTTGCACCGCTAACCGAGCCTTGGGGTGCAGAGTTGAAATCCCGACGAGTTCAAGTGAAAGAAAGCGGTGTCGTGCTATGCAGGCTGGATCGCGACGTGATCGAGCTGAGTGCGTCCCACTGTGTTGTTGGTGACGCCGTTTTCTTTACTTCACTTTCTCGTTGTACGAGATCAAGTAGAGCTACGGAAATAGGCCTACGTGTTGCACGTTGGGGCTGGATGAACATTAGAACTCATCCACATGCTTACAGTATAATATGAATAATTATTGCAACGTCTTTAGAATGTATTAATATAATTTGTATGTGGAAATAAACCGAAGTGTAGTGGAAAGGCAAATAATATTTAGGAACTCAAATTAATATGAAGCCACATGAAAAGAATAGATTTTTATAAGTTTAGGTTTTGTTATATTTTACATGTTTAAAAACATAAAACATAATATATTGACCTTGCCATCACTGCGTCCACTTTTCTGTCTGAGGTACGTGTATTTCTGTTGCGCAAACCAGAAGTGTTAGTATGCACACGATGCAGGATTCTGGCAATCATTTTACTCGCCACGTTCAGCAAGCTGATGGGTCGATATCTTAATCTCTTGATTATCTCCGCTATGTGTGTAGTATCTCGCTTGTCAGTCCATCTTCCCCGGGTAGGCTACATACCGTATTTACAATTAATGTGTTTCATCATCTGCCTTGTTAGCTCTCGTGTCGTCTTCTGGAACGAAGGCGTCGAATATATTACCAAGCGTGTTTTCTGCGTTTTGGAGAGTTGTCAGGCAGGTCATGCTCCTTGATTTACCAGGTGCGATTTTATAAACTGTAGTGACTACAGTGTAGTTCATAGATTGGTCCCTTCAATTGACGACCAGTGTTTTTGTAGTGTGTGTGTGTACGTAGGTGCGAGGGTGCGTGGGTGCATGAGTGCAGGTCTATTAATTGGTAGTTCAAGAAATAAAACCGTAAGCGTTAATACAATTTTGAGCGTGATAAAAATAAATTCTTGCCTTATATGTAAATTCACCATGAAAGATTTCTTTCGAGCTCAGTAGTAGATGAATGATTGTAATGTGACTTCTAGATGCGATTGTGATCGTAGTCTGTGAGATGTGTAGGTCTGTAACAAGTTTCCTCTGAGTACTACTTCTGACATCATCATCATATTGTAGCTTTTTCACCAATAAAAGCTCTTAGAGAAGCAACTACTGTATTACCATTAAACTGAACGGTGTACTCGTATCTTGCAGGATCTGCACCTTCGTATCTCCATGTCAAATTAATGATTCTAAGGGAATTTGCTCCGTATAAGTTTTCCCTTTATATCAGCACCGAAAATGGAGGATAATAGTGCAAAATATTGTGGATGAGGCTGTATCTTGCACTGCTTGTATTGATTATATAACGAAATAAGAACATGCTAAAAGCAGGAACTTCACTACATAAATAAACGAAAACAGAGGAAGAAGTTTTCCGTCATCACGTGCAATGTCACTGCATTTCGATCTCACTTGACATGTCTTATATAGCCACAAATAGCGTTTTCGTGCATGTTGATTAGAATGAAGTTTAGTTTTGTAAACCGTAATATGCTGTAGCCCTACTACTTACAGTGTACATCTCCATACCCTGATGTTCATACATTATTTTTGAGTGACTTTGACTTTCCCATTTTCTGATTTGGACATCAATTCAGTGATTTTCTTTTTTCCACTTTCTTTATTCTCTGTACATGTTCATACGTAATTATTTTGTTTTGTTAAAATATAGTCATCTCCATGTTTAAGTTTAATCTTTTCTCGAATAAAAGGGATTCCATTTATGTAATATCTTGTTACCTTATATGACTTATGTAAGACCCAGTGAAATTTTATTATTTTAGAACAACAGTAATATATAACAGTCAACGTAAATAATGGCTGTAGCAGTAAACGAGTCACTGATAAGTAAACTGTCACTGATTGGATGTTGGTTGAAGCGAGGGATTTTCCTTTCTTTACGAATTATTTAGTTCACATTCACCATTCCTTCATTTGTTATGATTTTGTGTATAGACTTAATGTGTCACACTTTCAGAAAAAACTGCAGTCATAATAACCTTCTGTTAAAATGGGTAACTGATTAATTCTAGTAGCAGCTGTTATGATGATGGTAGCCTAATCCTTGAGTTAAAATGGACACCAAAATTCTTCACTAATAAGTAGTAACAGTAGTGGTAAGACTTACCCGTGTTATTGTTGTTGTTATTATTATTATTATTATTATTATTATTATTATTATTATTATTATTATTATTATTAGGACCTATTAGTGGTAGTGGTGGTGGTGGTTTATTTATTTAAATTCCATGGAATTCGGTCATTGCTTCACAGCTAGAATATGGAAAATGTCAAACGAAAAAAAAAAAGATAAAAGGAAATCTTACTAGTACTATAGGGTGCTATGCATAGACATTTCGCTAGCTCGCGCTACGAGCGTGCTAAACTAGTCCCGGCTATCGACTGATTACCTGTACATGATTCATATCATATCGCTAACACTGGTTTATGAATACGAAAAAACGTTAGTTCGCTGACCATCCACCGGAAGCCCGCGCTAAGAATGTCTATGAATATTGCCCATAAAGTCTTAATTATAGTCACAGTTTAGTTGAAATATATACAGAAGAGTTTTACAATATAGTCTACTAGTACAACACAAAGTTTTAGTATCAATACTTAATACAACACAGAAATATTCATGAAGCGTTGTTGAATGTCATGAATTCACCTACACAATAGAAGGCGTGATTAATTAGGTACTTCTTTAATTTGGCCCTAAATAATCTTATGTTTTGAGTTTCATTTTTTATATCCATAGGGAGGCTATTAAAATTTCTAGTGCCATATAACGCACTCCTTTCTGATAGCTCGATAGACTTGCCGATGGAGTATGAGAGTATTTTTTGACGCGTTTTATGCTATGAACTGTTGAATTAGTTACAAAGTTTTCACGATTACATACAGTACGAGGAAGATTATTAGTGAAAAAATATACTGACAAGTCATGGACATTATTTGTAGGTTTTTTAAATAGTCCCACACGATTCCCGAGATCTGGCACCTACTATTCTAATTACTCTTCTTTGTAGTAGGAATATACTATTATTACTCGACCGAGGCCAGTGGAGTACTGCAGCCCTCAGCGCCACTTGTACTTCTCCTGCGTTCGTATAGCGTCATCGCTATAATTCACATTACGCTCGCGTCTCCACACGCCTCAGTCGAGTTATACTATCTGTGTAATTTCCTCAGAATATTATTCCAAAACTCATTACCGAGTAGAAGTATGCAAAGTATATTGTTTTCGAGGTATTAATATTTATTATCTCTTGCATAGATCTAATAACAAAACATGTTGGATTTAGTTTGTGGGTAATTTATTTAATATGATTTTTTTAAACACATCGATTTGTAAGCCAAGAATTTGGTTGTTTTTGTTGTTTCTGTTAGAGACCTGTTGCTAATTACTGGATTTGATATTTGCGAGGTTGAATTTGGACAGGATTTAAATTGAATTATGCTAGTTTTGTTACAATTCAGTACTAATTTATTGGCCGAGAACCAATCACATATTTTACGAAGAATTGCCTCTGTTGAAGATTGGAATTTGTTGAAGTTATTGGCTGTAATTACTATAGTTGCGTCATCTGCAAATAATAATATAGTAGTAGTGGTAGTGGTAACATTGATAGTGGTAAGAGTTATACTTCAAGAAACTCAACTGAAGTACCAGAATTCTTTAATAATAGTCGCTACAGTAGTGGAAACAATCGCCTTCTGTTAATAGTAGTGTAGGCCATTCGTTATCTCGTGAAACCTACTTGCGCACGAGGGGAAGAAGATAGTAGCCTGAGAAGCTTCCCTTCCACGCTACGCTTCCACTTGTCGCTTGTTAGCTCACTTAGGCCTAACTCCACCACAAAGTTCTTACGCATGCATTTGGTTCCACGAGATAACGAATGGCCTATAGCAGTAGAATAAGAATTCAGTTCTGCGTTGTTGTTTTGAAGACAATAAAACACATGAAACTTTCCCAAGTTCAATTACTTGAGGCTAGTGTTTACAGTGCCAGTGACGACTGCAGATAACACAAGATAGGAGATTTTGGAATTTTTCGGATTTTTTTCCATTGCTCTCAACATTACAAATTTCATTCCACAAATATTTCCTACGTCACCTATCTCTTCTCTGTCATTTATCTGCATGTCGCTCTTTCGTGACGTAACACATTGCTCATCATCTTGACATTGGCAACCAAGGCTGATGATTAGGGCAAGGGATTTGGAGTATTATAAAGTAATGCTATATTGTACATATAGTCAAAGTTGTTGTGAACTTGAACCGAGCTACTGCACTGATCAAGCAAAATTACAGCAACTTGCTGCGAAATTATTCCAGAACCTGCAAAGTATTTGCACCGCCAGAGTATAAACAACTAAACAGTGCAGTTGTGTTCAAGTGTGCCAGCCAGCAGTTCGTGCACAAGTACCTACAGTGTATACAAAATTAAGAGCACATATATCAGAATTTCATGATGTGTTTATTATTTAAAACAGTAAAGATTTTTGCAAATTTTGTAAACGTTATGTGCCAGGTTATAGGAATGTAAGTACTACTAAACACAAACGTGCTTAAGTTCTGAGACTCGAGTTACACTGACTCGGGTGCTGAGCGACCCGCCAATTCGTGCCTTAAATCTCCCACCCGCGTATCGCTAGATGACGTCACCCGTTCCAACTCAAGGTTGCGGTGGATACATTCATCTTTCGTGTGTCAGTCACTCTATACTTCATTTGAATTTGCCGTGTAGTATAGAAATAACACTATATGCGCGACAAAATGTGTCGCTCGACGTTCTGGGATCGCATCCTAGTACTGGACCGAACTTACAGACATATTCACGTCAAAGTAGTGGATAAAGCACACTTAGTGAAATTTCAAATGTGTTATGGAACACATATCCTAATGACGCCATTGAATATGTACATTTAAGTGACGTGAGTTATTTCCAGTATGCTGCAACTGTGTCAGCCAACGTGGAACGCAGTTCTTTCATGTGTAGGCCTCAGTATTTTTCTTCCATGTAACAGGATAACGTTTTCAATGGAAAATTTGAAGCTGTCATTCATTGTGTAATATAAAAAATCACGCAAAGATTATAAGGTTTACGTTTGTTAATATTTAATGTATTTAATCTTTGGGAAGGCCGAGACGTAGTTGGGAGGATAACATTAAACTGGATTTGAGGGAGGCGGGATATGATGATAGAGACTGGATTAATCTTGCACAGGATAGGGACCGATGGCGGACTTATGTGAGGGCGGCAATGAACCTCCGGGTTCTTTAAAAGCCGTAAGTAATATTTAATGTGTAATATTGTAACATTTACGATGTCGAGAAAGTATAGGTCTATGTACCTCTGTCTTTTTTGAAGGGCATCAGTCAATTCATGTAAATTTTGCAAAACCAACAAGAAGCTATATTAAGAGATTAAAAAAAAAATATCATTTTTTTTCTGATTGTTAATAATGAACCTGTGTGATATTTTGAGAAGAGTGTTTAATATTTTAGTAGACCAATGATTTATTTTTTAAGAATTTATTTAATTTTCACACGTTTGAAATTAGTGACATGTCCTTTCAAAAAAAAACAAATGGATTGAATTATTCAGTTTGAAATAAAATGTATATTATATACGTAGGGCAATATATTTCTTTAAACTATGTAATACGTACATTCATTTGTTCTCAGATGATTTTGTAGTAATTTATGTGTAATTTTCGATGACTGAACTATACTTCTGCTTTGTCAATGCAGTAGCTCGGATCCAGTTCACTAAACCTTGGGCTATATTCATATATATATATATATATATATATATATATATATATATATATATATATATATATATATATAGCGCTCCAAACACCTTGCCCTAGGCCTATTGATAGTGAGCCTCAATAACAAATCTACTTCTTTCAGTTGAAATTCCACTACTATGGCCAGGTGATAATTCTTCGTTACTGCACGGATAATAGGACTGTTATTTCCACTGGCCATACGTGTTCATAGCGTCTGGGACTAATGATAGATATATTTTTTGTTGGTTATTAATCGATGCTGTATCAACCACTAGATTATTTAACATCGTTGGAATTGATAATAACGAGATGGTATTTGACGACATGAGACTGAGAATTCGCCAAACATTACCCGACATTCGCTTTACTGTTTGGAAAAACCTCGGATAGAAGTCAAATATGTAATCAGTCCAAGTGCCATTCGAACCCACTCTCGAGGACAATGCCAAGACATACGTGCAGTTCGCACTTTAGATATCTGTCCGCATCCTGCGGCACCTACTTGGGATTCGACGGCAAAGCGAGTCTGGAAAGAGGTTTTGGGGATGACGGAGGAATTTGATATGGATGCGGCGTTACTCTCGGCACTCGTTCGATTCAAAGCACAACTCCAAAACAGTGCTTGAACGATTTTCGTGGTGGGGACTGTTGAAGACTTGTCCGGCTTTATACAGAATCCCTTGTGACATTATTTCACACCGCAGACGAACCAGTTACCTCTTCGGCGCAAGAATGCTTCAATTGATTCCGCAATCGCTGTACGTTCCTTCCTTATTTCATCAATGGCAATCGAAGCTGTGATTTAGTCGGTTCGACTACTTGATCATCTTGTCGGAACTGAAGTTCGCACAATCGGCAAAATTTATTAAGGGGACACGGAATTGCGTATCTTGACAATGTGAATTTATATATAAAAAAGAAACATTTTTCTAAATCAGTTGAATGTAGACATCTTTTCCTTTACAGCTTATGAACACACAAATTAACTTCATCCTGAAACAGCACATTTTCTTTAATTTATTTCCTTACTGAGAAACAATTTTTTCCCCATTCGTAAACATTTTCTCAATTTTCGTACGTTGTCACCTGTAATATTTACGAATTTTAACAAAATTGAAAACATCTCAATACATGCAATTCATTCTGATAAACAATTTCTGGAAATATCAGCTTCCTAGATTTAATAGTAACTGAGAGAAGATTCGTAATGTATGGAAGAAAAAGCTATAATATGGAAAATATTTGTTTTTATATTTAGTAGATTTATTTGTTCTGGAAGAGTTAAGGTCATAAAGCCTTCTCTTTCACTCAACCAGTATAAGAACAATAGCAAATATAAAAACAACAGAAATACAGGAACATTATACAATTAATAATAATGATAATAATAATAATAATAATAATAATAATAATAATAATAATAATAATAATAAAATGAAAACAAGTTTAGTTGCATGTCATTCTAAGAATGAAACAATTACAGTAATGTGAATGGAAGTAATTGTTAATATAATAACGAACATTTATATATTAAAAGTAAAAATAATATATAAAAAATATATTTTATGAAAGCTCACAGTCTAAGTAGTCTAGCTGACAACCGGGTTTTGAAATTAATAAATGTCTGACAGCCCCTTAAGGTATGCGGTAGGGTGTTCCAATGACGAGAAATTGAAACGGTGAATGATGAAGAGTATCGGGAAGTGTTATGATGAGGTATACTCAATGTGCTGGTGATCTGAGATCGAGTATTTAGGTTATGGTTGGCGCATAAATACACAAGACGAGACGACAGATAACTATAATTTGGTGTTGAGGTGCGCAGAATTTGAAATAGAAGAGAAAGACAGTGTAAAATTCTGCGATCATTGAGCCGGAGCCAAGATAAGGATTCGAAAAATTGTGAAATATGATCCTATCGTCGGACATTGCACACATAAGTATCTTAGACACATATTATGAACACGAGTCGATCTGGGTAGCACAATTAGTAGAGTCCTGGCCTTTTGTGCCCGAGGTTACGGGTTCGGTCCCGGCCCAGGTCGATGGCATTTAAGTGTGCTTAAATGCGACAAGCTCATGTCAGTAAATTTACTGGCATGTAAAATATCTCCTGCGGGACAAAATTCCGGCCCACCGGCGACGCTGATATAACCTTGGCAGTTGCGAGCGTCATTAAATTGAACATAATTTAAAAAATGAACACGTAATTTGTTCAAGAGTTCGGTGCTTAAGTCAGCGAACAACACGTCACAATAGTCAAAGTGCGGCATTACGAGTGCTGAGCTAATGTCTGTTTGAGTGGCGCGGGAAAGAAATGCTTGAACTGGCTTAACGAGTGAATAGACGAGTGTGCTTTACTTGGTAGTTCGTTATCACAATATATTCCTAGATTTTTCACGATAGGTAATAATAATAATAATAATAATAATAATAATAATAATAATAATATGTATTTATTCTGGCGAAGTTAAGGCCATCAGGCCTTCTCTTCCACTTACCAGAAACTTAAGTGTTTGAGAATAAGGTTCTTAGGAAAATACTGTATATGGGGCTAAGAGGGTACATACGTGGGGACTTGTAAACAAATTAGTGACATTCTACAAACATAGGATTTTCTGCGTGCCTTGGGGCGAAGATAAAACAGTTGATCTAGATATTTATTAGCCTAATATTTTAATTATTTCTTTATTATTTTATTTTTGGTGCGACTATTTCTAAACGCTATCCATATTGTTGAAGTATTCTTACGTCTCTCTTCCCGTCAGAGGAAGGGTCCTCGCATATTAATGTGCTGTATTTAAGCGAGAGACTTCGGAACGGTGCGGTGTGGCGTGATCAGCATTATTTATCGGGAAGAATAATTTTCGGTGGCGCATCAGAATGGGAAGTTGTCAAGTAGGCGCTCGGGTTTTCCCGTTTGGGGCCGAATTATTGACATAACGGCCAACTGTCATTTTATACAGCCTGTCTTTGCATCTAAACGTCTTTAAAGTTTGGGAATTAAAATGAATTGCGAAGATCTTATTATTACGGTACAGAAATATCCATTTCTTTATGACAAAAACCACAAATAATATTGTAACAATAGCATAATTGATAATATCAAGTAACACAGTACGAAACATTACAGATGAGGACAGACGTTCTGCTCCGCGCCGCATCGCTTTAATGAGAGCAGAACAGAGAAAATACTAGCGTGGCGCGACTCGTGGTGTGAGCGGGCCATTACAGTTTCTTGACTGAAAAGAAATTGAAAATAATAGCTGTAGTAGCCTACGTCGTAGGAAAAATACAAAGCAAATTCCAACTTCTATTGGGGTTTTATTTCGAATAAGGAATACGTACCGCACCATCTTGAGGTAGCTATTAAAAGGATAATCAGTCTTATCTCACTGTCACTAATTTCGTATCGCAGTTGGTGCAGCGTTGTTCAATAGTCGACTAAAGACCGCCACAACTACGTAGCACTGCTACCCTCAACTACATCCAAGGCAATCGGCGGCACACACACTCCACGAGCGTGGGCTCTTTGCAGCATCCTGCTCGTGAGACGTGGGGCAACGTCAATATCTTGAAACTTGCAGGGAAAGAACCAGAGCGAGCATTCTTCTCAAGAAATGCTAGATTAATAATGTTAATATAGATGTCTAAGTTTGAAGAAAAAGAGTAAAAAATGACTATAGAGTACATTATTTGACCAATAAGCAGCACTGTAACAGAAAAAGGCATTTTGCAGTTACGCTAAGGACGTGTGCAGCGTTACATTGAGGAGAGAAGAACATTTTCACATATACTTAATTGTTTAGTGCAACATACAATGTTCAACCAGAAAATGAATCATTGTAGTTATTTTAACAATGTATGGATAAAAATAAGAATTAAATAACTGTCGAGTGCTTGCAACTGGACACGAAGTAGTCAGTCAGCAGGAAGTTATCTATCAGGTATATAGTCGAAGTTAGTCAGGTAGTCAGACAGTCAGCAGTAAGACGACCTATCAAGTAGTTAGTCGCAGTTAATCAGGTAGCCAGTCAGCAATAATATTATATGTCATGTAGTTAGCCGCAATTAATCAGATATCCACTCAGTCAGCAATAATATGATCTATGAGATAGTCGCAGTTAATCAAGTAACTAGTCAGTCAGCAATAATATTATCTATCAGGTAGTCAGTCGCAATTAATCAGGTAGCGAGTCAGTCAGTAGGAAATTGTTCTAACAGACAGTCGCAGTTGATCAGGTCAGGTAGCCAGTCAGTCAGCAGTAAGACGAACTATCAGGTAGTTGCAGTTAATCAGAAAGCCAGTCAGTCAGCAGTAAGACGAACTATCACGTAGTTAGTCGCAGTTACTTAGGTACCCATTCAGTCAGCAATGAGTTGATCTATCAGGTAGTGTATTTCGGTTCCTGGTAGTCAGTCTGTCACGCACAGTCATTCAGAAATACCGTCCGTCACTTAGTTATGTAGTCAGTTGTTCTGTTGTTCAGTCAATCAAGGATACCGTCGGTCAATTAGTTATGTGGTTAGTTAGTTCTCTTGATCAGTCTTTCAGGGATACTGTCGGTCACTTACTTGTGTAGTCAGATCTGTTGGTCAGTCATTCGAAATACCTTCGGTCACTTAGTTATGTAGTCAGTTGTCTGTTGGTCAGTCATTCAGAGTTACCGTCGCTGACTTATGTAATGAGTTGTTCTGTTTGTCAGTTCTTCAGGAATACCGTCGGTCACTTAGTTATGTAGTCAGTTGTCTGTTGGTCAGTCATTCAGAGTTACCGTCGCTGACTTATGTAATGAGTTGTTCTGTTTGTCAGTTCTTCAGGAATACCGTCGGTCACTTAGTTATGTAGTCAGTTGTCTGTTGGTCAGTCATTCAGAGTTACCGTCGCTGACTTATGTAATGAGTTGTTCTGTTCGTCAGTTCTTCAGGAATACCGTCAGTCACTTAGTTATGTAGTCAGTTGTCTGTTGGTCAGTCATTCAGAGTTACCGTCGCTGACTTATGTAATGAGTTGTTCTGTTTGTCAGTTCTTCAGGAATACCGTCGGTCACTTAGTTATGTAGTCAGTTGTCTGTTGGGAAGTCATTCAGAGTTACCGTCGCTGACTTATGTAATGAATTGTTTTGTTCGTCAGTTCTTCAGGAATACCGTCGGTCACTTAGTTATGTAGTCAGTTGTCTGTTGGTCAGTCATTCAGAGTTACCGTCGCTGACTTATGTAATGAGTTGTTCTGTTCGTCAGTTCTTCAGGAATACCGTCGGTCACTTAGTTATGTAGTCAGTTGTCTGTTGGTCAGTCATTCAGAGTTACCGTCGCTGACTTATGTAATGAGTTGTTCTGTTTGTCAGTTCTTCAGGAATACCGTCGGTCACTTAGTTATGTAGTCAGTTGTCTGTTGGTCAGTCATTCAGAGTTACCGTCGCTGACTTATGTAATGAGTTGTTCTGTTTGTCAGTTCTTCAGGAATACCGTCGGTCACTTAGTTATGTAGTCAGTTGTCTGTTGGTCAGTCATTCAGAGTTACCGTCGCTGACTTATGTAATGAGTTATCCTGTTCGTCAGTTCTTCAGGAATACCGTCGGTCACGTAGTTATGTAGTCAGTTGTTTGTTGGAAAGTCATTCATGGTTACCTTCGGTCGCTTAGTTAGGCTATGTAGTGAGTTGTTCTATCGTTCTGTGAATCAGTCAAGTAGTCTATTTAAAACTCAGCTGGACCTGTCATTTACGTAAATATGCAACAACATGCACTTTTTTCTTGAAATCTTGCTCCTAATTAAAAATGACCAAGATCGGAATGTTTAGATGTTGTAGATAGGCCTATATATACAGGGAATATTATGTATCTGTCAGCCCCAACTGTTGCGAGAATTTGAAACAAAAGTACTTACTTTGGGGACTGTGCTGCCAATTAAAAAAATTACGGTACGTAGTTCAGGAATTGCTGTGTAAAACTAAACAACCCATGCGGTTAACGAAAATCAGCAACAAAATTCTCTCTGTGGGAATTTTGCCGCCAGTTGAAAATTATCTACTGTACACGAAAATCTTGTGACGTTGAAGTTTTCTGCATAAATTACTAAACAGTAGCCTGCGGGAAATTAGGCATTTATGGACTAAGTCGTATGTTTAAGTACTAACATAATGCCTATTTTTTGCTCGATGGAAATAATTCACCTTTCAGGGAAAGTTACCAGTGTTCTTTATCGAATACGTTTATGCAAATTACTAATACATTTTCGCAGCAAAACAAACGCATAATATCCAACGACAAGACACAACTAAAACAAATAAAATCAGAAACAGCCAGATTAAACGCACTACCCAAAACACATAGAGACAACATACCAATCAGATCACTAATAAATTACTGAAATGCACCAGCACACAAATTAACAACATATATGGACAAAATAATACGAAACATATAACACTTGTAAGCTCCACAACAGTAAAGAATAATACATATCTAGTAATCCAATGAAAATACACATCCTACACAGCGCAAGAGTAGCAACGTTCCACATACACTACATATACTTGAACAACAACACATCAAAGAAATCCTCCCAACTTCAGACACTATCACCATGCAAAATTATTTCACATACAACAATAAATACCCACCCAAACTGAAGGCCTGCAAATGAGATCAGCCGTCTCCAGCATCGTAGGGGAAATTTTCATACACAACGTAAGGCAGACACGCATTCTAAACAAGGACAACAGCAAACACGCAGACGGCACAAATACGTAGACACATACTAATACTATACAAAGGAAACAAAAGACAGATTGAGAACCTATACAAACACACAAACAAAATACATACTGTACATCCAAAATTACACTACACACTTACAAATGGCTTTCAAGGAACACGCAGGTTCATTGCCGCCCTCACATTAGCCCGCCATCGGTCCCTATCCTGTGCAAGATTAATCCAGTCTCTATCATGATATCCCACCTCCCTCAAATCCATTTTAATATTATCCTCCCATTTACGTTTCGGCCTCCCCATAGCTCTTTATCCCTCCGGCCACCCAACACTCTTTATGCACTTCCGGATTGGCCCATACGTGCTACGTGCCCTGCCCATCTCAAACGTCTGGATTTTTAATGTTCCTAATTATGTCAGGTGAAGAATACAATGCGACACTATGCACTAGAAACACAAAATAAGAAATTCATAAATTTCTTAGACATCACAATAACAAAAACAGAAAAACATACAGGAAACCCACTACCACGGTAACACACACAACACCTCCACCCCACGCAACGCAAACGCCGTGGCACACAGACTCATCAACAAGGCTATAAGGAAGAAATACACACATAGCACGGAAAATGTATAGACAGCGTAAGAAAGACTAAACACAAACACAAGAACAAAACAAATGCATCACACTAACATACGAAATAAGAACACATAGGTACAAGATTGCATCACCTTTCAAGAAACTAAAATACAACATTGCATATAGAACACAAGGCACACTACAAAAACATCTTAACACATAGGCAAAAAACACAAATAAATACAGCTTAACAGGTGTTTACAAACTATCATGCAATAGCTGCAAGGACTTCTACATCTAACAGACTGGAGGATCATTTCAAACACATCACAGCCATAACCAAACTACACAACGATTCAATCTATGCAGAACACATCACAAACTCCAATCACATCTACAGCAACACAGACACTGACATGAAAATACTACACATTCGGCCAAAAAACAGAAACATGACACTGTAGAGCAGCGGTCATCAGCACAATGCATCATCGGGCTAGCGTGCATCCGTGGCTGCTGGCGGGTATGCTTCCTCCCTCTCCCTTCTGCACGACGGTGCATATTCAGATACACTTCTTTCCCGTTACCCATTTCAGCGAGTGCTGACGACCACTACTCTAGAAAAATATGAGATTTACAAACATACAAAAACACACCCCCAGCACATCCTGAATACTCAACTGAATTTCAAAACACTCACCCTTTTCGACACAATCATGAACACACCCCACCACAACAGGAAAACAGAAAATAGCGCGGGATCTTCACTAGGACTCGGGCAATGAAGAATACTGTGCCACTTCGAAACTAGTCAGCCAGTAACAGTCCTCATATTAACACAGTAAAGAAGTTACAAAATTAATCATTGAAATATTCTTATTAAAATATGTTTAGAATAACATTGCAGCAATCTAGCGGCCTTATCTCGAGTCTTGCCGAAGGCATGGCGTGTGTAAGATTTTTAGTTAAAAAATAAAAATAAAATAATTAATTAGGGTACATTGTAAAAATATTTTTAAATTGGTTCCATAGTAAAAGAAACTGTATATCCAAATACTATACACGATAACTGACCGCAAAATCAACCAAGAAAGTACTAAATACAATGCTTCAGTAGCTAATGACATTATTTCATTAGTACATTAAAGATCAATAAAAATATTCTTCTTTCACATCAGTGGTACCATAAGTAGGGATAACATATAAATTGCAATATCTATATATGTATATGTATATATATATATATATATATATATATATATATATATATATATATATATATATATACAGGGTGTTTAAAAATACGGGGCATAATTTCAGGTATGCATTTCCCACATGTAGACAATCAAAATAGTTCATTACAACATGTGTCCGGAAATGCATTATTTCCGAGATATGGCCTTCACAACATTGAAATTCACCGGAACGTTTTTCTTTCCGCAGGTCGTTGCCGTCAAAGGAGACATTAAGAGGGCACTCTGACAGTTCATTCCGAGGCGAAGGTTACATTCAGTGTTGTGTAGGCGTTAGACTGTGCGACATGTATTCGAATCAAGAGCTGGCAGAGATACACTTCATGTACGGTAAGGCGGACGGCAATGCTGCGCTGGCTCGTCGTTTGTACCAGGAGAGGTACCCACAGCGACAATGTCCAGATCGGAAGACATTTGTACATCTCCATTACCGTCTGTGCGAGTATGGAAAATTGGTTTGGGAAGGGGACGACCAAGATCTACAACTCCAGAAGTACAGGAGGAGATTCTGGAGGCTGTGAACATGACTCCTTCTATCAGCACACGAAGGGTAGCGTTGCAAGTCAGTGTTCCTCATACGACTGTCTGGAGACTGTTGAAAGAGTATCAATTGTATCCTTTATCATTTGCAACGTGTACAGTCCCTGTCACCAGCAGATTACCTTGCTCGAATTAGGTTCTGTCAGTGGTTCTTGCAGCAGTGTGGTGTAAATCCGAACTTTCCTGCCTTAGTATTATGAAGCACAGTTCACACGAGATGGCATAACAAATTTCCACAATCAGCATGTATGGGCGTATGAAAACCCACGTGCAACTGTTTCACCTCATCACCAGGTGCGGTTCTCCCTCAACATGTGGACCGGTATCATTGGTGATCGATTAGTTGGACCCCATGTACTTGCAAACAGACTTACGTGGCAGGCGTACACAAACTTCCTGGAAAACACCATACCTCATGTTTTAGAAGACACTCCACTGATCAATCGTCAACACATTCACTTCTTGCATGATGGCGCTCCTGCACACTTCAGTCGTACGGCTCGCCGGTACTTGGATCGAAGGTTTCCTGATCGATGGATAGGTAGAAGGTGGCCCAATTGCTTGGCCTCCACGCTCACCTGATCTGAACCCTCTCGATTTCTACTTGTGGGGTCCACACCTGTGGAGTAACGGTTAGCACGTCTAGCCGCAAAACCAGGTGGCCCAGGTTCGATTCCCGGTCGGGGCAAGTTACCTGGTTGAGGTTTTTTCCGGGGTTTTCCCTCAACTCAATATGAGCAAATGCTGGGTAACTTTCGGTGTTGGACCCCAGATTCATTTCACCGGCGTTATCACCTTCATCTCATTCAGACGCTAAATAACCTAGATGTTGATAAAGCGTCATAAAATAACCTACTATAAAAGATCTACTTGTGGGGCCATTTAAAATCATTGGTTTATTCGTCTCCGGTGCCTGATTTGGAATCTCTTCGGGATCGAATTGTGGCATGTTCTGAGGACATACGCAATACTCCTGGAGTTTGGGATCGTGTTCGCAGGTCAATGAGACATCGATGTGAGGTCTGTATTCAAGCAGGAGGTGGACATTTTGAACATCTTCTGTAATGACAACGACCTGCGGAAAGAAAAACGTTCCGGTGAATTTCAATGTTGTGAAGGCCATAACTCGGACACATATTGTAATGAACTATTTTGATTGTCTACATGTGGGAAATATATACCTGAAATTATGCCCCGTATTTTTTAAACATCCTGTATATATATTTTTTTTCTTTTTCAAGTAGACCATTCGAACTATTTGAAATCAAACAGTAAAATAATAATGAACCTGTTCAATATCATTACACTTATCAACATAGTGATTGATATGCAGTATTAAGCAGGAAGTACAACACTAAATTTTTGAACCCAATTTTCTCAAAGCAGCATATATTGATATAGTCTCCTCCTACAGAGAAGTTAATTATTTTCTATCTAAATAAACAAGTTATCTTGTTTCCCCTTAAAGCTAAAGATTTGTGGTTACGTTGCTTTCACGATAATCACTAGAGTTATAACAGAACCGAATGTTTCTGAAAAGTTATTCCTTTTTTAAAATAATAATAGATAATATGTAATTTGTATTGCAATTTAATTTATAAAGAAATTGTGCTGTATTCATTGAAAAGTAACTGAAACCTAAGAAGTTTTCCCATTGTTCACAAGTTCATCAAACTGGATATGACTGTAGCTTCTGTACACATTGGGAACTGCAGAAACATCGACGACATTTTTTTAAATTTCCTTACACCTGCATCAGAAACTGTTAGAGTTTTCCTGAAAAATGGTCAAGTAGCCTCTAGGTCTATTAAGGTGAACTCTCAAGTCCTGTTATTAGTGATTCCACAAACGAAAACAACTTTCACTTGAGTGCGATTAACAGTATACGACAATTTTTCGTTGTCCTATGCTACTCTGAAGGATTGTACGAGTGAAAAAGTCGAAAATATATTTTTCGAATGTTGACGGTAATGTTTATATTGATAATTACGTTATTTGTAATGTGAGGTGTGTTTTGTGATATCTACAGAGGCGCTTTCTGTTATTTTCATATTTATTTTATGAGCTGTAACTTTATTATTTGTAGTCAGTTACCGCATAATGTAGGTGTAACTTCAGGAATGTGTTCTTAGTACGCGAGCAGTGAAACTAGTTTACACACTTCTAACACTTCTATCATTAAAGATTTGTTAAATTTATAAATAACTTTTTTTTTTTAACTTTCATGTGTTAATTGAGGCGGTTAGAACCAAAGGGGTGTAAGTGACATTAAAAATGATTTAAATGCATCCAAGGTAAACTAAATCATTTAAAAATCTGTGGTGAAGTAATAGATCTTTGAACCACATCGCACATTAACATTTAAAATTAAAACGTCACAGAATTTACGAAAGCTTAGTAACTTTCAATCACATTGTATGGAAAATTACGTAAGTGAACTTACACCCCTTTGCTTCTGACCGCCTCAGTGGTAACTTTTATGGTGTTTTACCTTAGTGTAATCTTAACTTGCGCCATCTTCAGATTTCTAGTCAGGTCCTGCGGTTGTTCCCGGTCTCTTCTTGTTAGTGCCTTGGTGAGGGTGCATTTATGATCGTTAGTGTTGAAATTTAGTTGTGTTGAGAATGTGCAGGGCAATATTATTCTTTGGAACTATTATTATTAAACAATTTTCTAATTGTTTTGGCAAATAAAATCTACCGTCTTATATGTAAATCTTTAATTGGAAATTCTAATTATATTTGCGGATGTACAATGGTACTCAAGTTTTCTAGCGTGTATTGTAACGCTGCATCATTATTAGTCTGGTGTCTGGAGTATTTTGCTACTTCATGATAGAAGAAGAGAATGAACTGAAGTAGTAGTGGTTCTATTACATTATGAGTTGACTCATAAAATGGGAGATAAACTTATTTATCGAGTAAAACTGGAGGAGATATAGTAACTTCTCAATTTTTCAGTCCAAACCAATCAATGTACACAACCGAATGTCGCAGCTACAATATCTTAAAATGTAATTACGAAAATAGCCATAAAGGTGAAACTGCTTCGAAGAATGTGAACTAACTCCCTTCACTTTGAATTAGCTGTTTTCGAAAGTTTGAGACATTTTGTGGTTGGAAGGGCAGCAACTTAACGGGAGTCCGCTTACAGTGGAACTGCACGAGCATTACATTGAACAAGCTTCTGTCGAGCTTCGGCTTAATTGCGAATTTTACATCGCACAAGCGAAGTTTGATGAATTTCCCCTTTTTCTCACATGCTGCTCGATACCTCATTTTAATAAGAATGGGAGATCCAGCTCATTTTAAAGGAAATTGAAAACCTTTTCCGTTTAGAGTGTACTGACTTTTACAACTGCAATTACAGCACAGCACAGCACCATGTACTGGTACTGCATTTATACTTCTTGTTTACATTATTCAATGTTATGATTATCTACTTCAGGTTTGTGTGTGCTGTACTTTGTAAATTTGTAGTGTTTTTGTATCGCTGTTTTACTACTGGTTGAGTGTTAGAGGAGGCCGTATGGCCTTAAAACTGCCAGGTTAAATAAACCATTATTATTATTGTTATTATTATTATTATTATTATTATTATTATTATTATTATTATTATTATTATTATAATACTGTTTTGCGCTTCTCGGTAATGATATTCCCGTTTGTAGATTAGAGGGGCCCGAAGTCTGGCTCCGAATGGGCTAATTGTACCTTAGATTCCTTTATCGTGACTCACCACGAACGATGTGTTGCCTCCTGTCAATTCAGCCATGTAGGCTTAATGTTCCGGTGAAGTCCCACTAGAGAGCGTACTAGACTGTCAGTCACAATACTGCAGTATCGTTTTGATTCAAGTTAATGCTATTGAAATTATATTGAGAATGACGATGGAATGGGAAGGCCCCGAGAGAAACCGGTGTTCATCGGTGGTCTGTCACGCCACATCGGAGAGCAGGTATTACTTTTAACCAAGCCTGGCGGTTTCGGTCCCGTAGACGTAAGGTTAATGGTATACTAAAGTTGGTCGCGTGGCATGAGCAGAAGGCCATTTAAACAAAAGTTGTGTATGCACCGATGGACTATCAGCTGTGTGCACGAACAGTTCTAGGAGGCTACAACTACACACCTATTACTTACGCAAACTACAAGTTGTTTCTAAAATAGATAGTCAAGGCTAAGTTGCACATCCCTGTAAGGATACATAACTTGAAATAACATTAAATCTCTACTTAACTTACTTACATATCTACATATTTAGAGGACAACATGTGAATAATTTAAATAAATTATGTATACAGGGTGATTCACGAGGAAAGGTAAAAAAAAATAGGATACGATATCTTAGGTCATTTTGAGTGAAAAGTTCATATGAACATAGGTCCGTTTTCGAACGATGGCGGAGCTGGATGCATTTTTTGGTAAAACGTCTCGCCCCGATGTGAATCAGACGTTATCATATGCTGCTGACGTGAGATGTGAGACAAGGTTACCGATCGCAATGAATGACGTAACATTGGAATCGATATTATGAGCGATGTGTAGTAAGAGAAGTTCATCCACCTCACAAACCGGGTGGTGGGGCATTACAAATGTCCAATCGCCTGCCCTTGTGTGATGTAATGACACAGAACCCGCACATAATACAAATACAATATCACTTATCAGATCACAGCAGTTCAGTAGCTATACTTTATTTTATTTCAAGGAGTGCAGTTCGGTGTTCAAAGGAGCCACCGAACTGCACTCCTTGAAATAAAATAAGGTATACCTACAGTACAGTAGTTATACAGGTACAGTTATCGGAAGTGTTAAGTTGTGTTTTTCAAGATGCCTTATAAATTTTCGACTTCAGAATACGTCGATATTGTGTATGTTTATGGTTTCTGCGATGGAAGTTCTTTGCGTGCCGTCGCTGAATATGAACGACGCTTTCCGAACAGAAGGGTACCAGATCGAAGAGTATATACTGTCTATAGTATTGCATGAAATAATTGGTATAGCAAAGGAAGGTGGAAAGGAGAGAGGCGCTAATCGATCGCATTTTGGATGATGCACGCCGCATAAAGAACAGTCACCAGCAACTCTCCTGAGCGCCGGGCGCGATTCACGCCCGAGCGCAACAGTGCATTGAAGCAGGAGGTACCTTTGAAAATGTGAGGAAACATCGACCCCGACGTCTAGAATATTAGGTATGTATGCATATGTGAATATAAACTTTAAATTTGTCCGTTATCTGTCTCTAAATACGAGTTAATACAATGGAATCCCAGAAGTTTTTGTGAAATCAAAGAGCCATATCTCCGTAACAGTTCGAAAACGGACACATATTCATATGAACTTTTTGACTCGGAATGACTTCAGAATTCACATACTAAATTTTTTACCTTTCCTCGTGAATCACCCTGTATATATATGCACTATTATACACTATTTAAAACAATAAGTGGGCTATAGTATTATTAAATAAAATACCTTGCATTGCAATACACAACACTGTACAGATACGGAAGTAAAATTTCGAGCTACTCTTGATTTTTACAGAGTGAGGTGCACACTACTACGTTCCCCATCCGTGTAATACTGGAACCAGACCGTCGTCAGATGACAAAGTTTGTGTCACGTTATAATAACTCAGTCGTTTGCGTCGTCTGAGCGACGTGCATAAGATCACGGATTTGGTCCCTATGGACATTGAATTGTTTTGTCTTAGCATAAAATTGTTTCGGACAACTGTGACGGATGTTTCAGTTAGATTATTTCTTTATGTGGAATAAGTTGAAGTTTTTTAAGAACCATAATCCAAAAAATGCAAATTTGAGATATTAATCATGTGGTGAGCGTATTGTAGCGGCCATCTACTGAATTAGTTGTTTGTGTAAAAAAAGCACTGTAGTCTTGCGTTATTGGGGTGGAAATTTTCAGTGATTTTCATAAAACAACCATAGTCCAAAGACTTTTTTGTGATCACAGCCATTGTCAAAGACGGTGGTAGCATTTACAAATATCTCATTCATATAATCTTGAAACATTTATGCATAAAATTTTAAACTGTATTAGATTGGCAGTACTGCTTCTTATGTACGCGGCAAATACAAATACTTTGGCGCGTGAATTGTTGTATTAGTTATAGAGTCAGCTTTAGGAAGAGAATAAACAGGATGTAATGAAGAAAGGAGAGGCACACTTCAACCACAACAGAGCATTTTTTTTCTTAAAACAACCATTGTTCATAATTACCTGCATTTACACATGTATTATTTCTATGAGGCAATTTAAGTTATAAATGTACTTCAGTTTTACCAAGTGTTTACAACACCTTAAGAAATGACATGATTAGTTTCATACTTGAAGTGTCAACACAACACCCATGCTAGATAGATTTTTGTTTCTCCTGAAAATTTATATATTTGGACTATGGTTGTTTAAAAAGACATTCAATTATATTCCACGCATCATAGAATTGTATTTGGCTTGACCCTGCAAGAAGAACAGTATATGAATATATATCGGAAGATTCATTTTGTCTTTCTGGTGAAAAAATAAAAAATAGTTAATCATTACAAAGAAATAAAAATAAAAAACACTGGAGGACCTAATACTTCGCCCACCAGCAATCTGCTTTTATCACTGATCTGATCCAGCGAGGCTGCGGAGCAAGGTTTTGATTC
Source organism: Periplaneta americana (assembly GCF_040183065.1). Lineage (NCBI taxonomy): Eukaryota > Metazoa > Arthropoda > Insecta > Blattodea > Blattidae > Periplaneta > Periplaneta americana. Next base: position 3,485,267 of record NC_091126.1, read on the forward strand.
CGAGGGGTTTGGTTTTTAATTTCTCGCGCCTTCTCTTTCTAATTCTGCCCACACTTTCTCTATTACGTTCAAATCTGGCGACACAGGAGACCACTTCATCATGTCGAGCAGCGAACCAGGTTTGAATGTCTCTCGCTCTGTGCGCAGCAAATGTTATCCTGCTGAAACAATAATGTTCCTTCGGGACGACTTTCCCGAGCGGATGGAAGGAACACGTTCTCCAAAATGTGTCGGTACTACATAGAGCCTCTGTCCGCCCGGAGATATCCGGGCCCAGCACAGAACGCTGCCACATACCTTGAACCTGGCTCTTGATAAACTTCGGTCGAAATGCTGATCTCGTCAGAGAAAATAACTTTGCCACAATCGAAACCGTCATCTAGGCCGGTTACAAACTGAGACGCTCTACAGCTTGTTCTAATGTCACTTTATCTTTAGTCGCCGCCCGGTAGGGTCTAATATTATAATCTATTCTCAGACGGTTACGAACCGTTCGAGAACAGCCTGGAAAGCCAGACGCAGTTAGTGTAGTTGACGAGCGGAGTGGGAGGGATTCTTGTTCCTTGTAGAAATACGCGGACGTTCAGAATGAAGACGTCTCGCTACCTTCCCGTGATTTAGAAAATGGCGAGCCGTAGAACGACCCGATCAGAGCACTTCACCATGCACTTCGACGTAGCTACTATTAATCAAAACACAGCCTGGTAATGATGAAAACAGTTCAATCCAGTATTATTTTACCGATATTAGAGGAAGATATATTTTCCCTACTAATAACAAAATCGCCAAATTACTCAATCAAACTAAAGACTTAAAGTCGTTCAGTAAGATAATCGTGATTATGACATTCCTGATCGTGATCGATCGCTAAGAACAAGGATACGTGTTCGGATCATGATGTCGACTTCTTTAAAATTCATAATGTAGGTCAAATTTAAAGATCACTTTTCATTGCATCATTTGAAATGCCTTTCGGATTGCGACAAAGATAAAAAAAAATACATCTTTCAATTGCTGACAAAACGGTGCTGTGTGGGCTACCGCTTTGGAGAACTGGACGTGCGCGGTGTGTTGTAATACAATAAGGGAGCTCAAAATTTTATTTCCGTGTCTGGACATAAAAATCATCGTCCTGAAAAGTATTGGGCCTAATGACCCGTTGTGTAAAGTGATCCATGTTTTGTTGAGCTGCCAGTCAAGTAGTGGACGCGCGCATCGCACTTCAGATCTCCAGTAATACTCAATCTTGCAGCCTCGTGGGCTCCTAACAATCACTATTATGTACTCTAGTATATCCATCATCGTCACTACGAATTCTTAACATAACCATCATTATTACTAATAGTTTCTGAATTGTCTATTTCAGGCCTGGGCGATATTAACTCGGTTGAGTCATGCAGCCCATTCCTTAACTCTCCACTCCACCTTCCCCGGCTGAGACAGTAAGAGTTTAGTGCGGTCGAGCAGGCAGGAAAGTCAGCGACGGGTTGTATGTGGTGGGCACCATAGCTTTTGGGTTGTCACCTTACTGCGCGATGTCCGTCTATTCTGAACTAGTGCTTCTGACGCTGCTGTCAAATGAAATAATGAAATGCATTTAATTTTTCCTTGCCAACTGAGCATTGTTGGCCATTGTTGTGAAGTGCAGTAGGATGTCTGTGTTATTTTTAGAGGAAAGCAGAAACCAACTCCCGTCGATAGCTCGGAAATGCAGTATAATGGGGCAGTGAACGTGGCCTGATTGTAGAGGGGCGGGGGCGTAATGTAATCCTCTTAAAGTTCTGCTAACTTGTCTGGCAAATTGAAATCTACACACACAACATAAATCCAATTCAACTTTGACTGATAATAATCCGCAGGCTGGTCGGCTACCCAAATCAGTGTTTCAATATAACTTGCAAGATAATGATGTTGGAGGAGGGGTGACGAGCCGCAACCCGCGTAGCTTAATTCGTCCTATTGCTTCTCGCGATGGATTTTAATGACTGTACTTGTGTTGGTAACCTTACTGATAATTACAAACAACATTGTGAACTTTCGAGTGTTATTAGGAGAATTTGGATGTATTAAAATAATAAAAAAAAAACTAAGTTGTTGTAACTAGTTGACCATTTTCAGCTTTGTGTCGGCCAACTTCAGAACTAGTGAGGCCCTTGTTTCTTCAGTTGTTTTGCTGTGTATGATAGTAGGTTTGTTTCTGCAGCAGCTTCCGTCTCCAACCGTCATGAGCATGCGCACATCGACTTCACTGTACGTGCAGCGATAACTTCAAACTCTAACTACTTGCAGCAAATCAAACCATTTCCTGACGGTCAAAAAAATTTGCGGATCAAGTGCAAACCACCCGTGACGCCTGTGCTTTAATTGGATTGGCGCACACGTACTTTCATGCTCCTCTACATTTGGTCATTTGAAATTTAATATCATCTTCAATATAAATTACGAGATTAATACATTATTTTATAGCATATCAGAATTCGTGCAGAGATGATTTGAACATCGTTGATCATGCGCAATAATCGAGGTTGGAACAGTTTTCAAAGAGTTGTGAAACCATCACAAACTTGCTGCAGAAACAATCCTAGTGTGTTCTGAAATTTAGTTGTGTGCATACCAGTGGCGTAGCATGAAATTTTGAGTAGGGGAAGCTAACTCAAGTTGTCTTTCATGCAACATGAGAAAATGTATTACAAAAATAGTTTTAAAATAAATAGTAGTCAATTTCAAGTCAGCAGTCGAAGATTGGTTGGAACATCGTAAGTAACACCAATAAGGCATGACCTGAAATGAGACGTAATAAAATATGATTTCACGGTTTACACATATCTCTAACAAATAGACACGTATACGTATAACATTAGCTCACTCCCTGTCATACTTAGAGAAATCACAATATTAGTATCATTACGTAAGTATGCGTCGTCTTCTGGTTGTGTCCTTCATTCACAGCAAGGGAGTCGGTCATTTCTTTTTTAAATCACACTTTTGTTCGTAAGTCAGTTTTGATAATACAATTGTCCTAAAAAAATTCAAGTAAATTAGTGTCAGGAACTGTTATTTCGCTCATTATTTATTATATTAGCGACAATGCACACTAACACTTCAACTGAACACAACTGACGAAAAGGGATAATGCGGAAACTACTTATTTTAAATGTTAAAGCTAGCTTCTTTGCGAGCCTTGCGACTAGGGTAGCTTAGGAAGGGATGGAAAATCTGCGGGGTGGATTACACAGAAGAAACCGGTCCGCTTGGAAGCTGGTGTGTGCAGGCTTCTTGTTTACTGCTGCATCACAAATCATCCCGAGCTGCCGCATCACAATATTTAACGCGTAAATATAAATTCTATTAAAATTAATAAATGATTTTCTTCATAAACTGCAGGTTTATTATGAAATTATTATTAACTGGGGAAGCTAAGCTTTTTAGCTTACATTGACGCTACGCCACTGGTGTATACCCGGGTATATACTAGAGATGAGCACGGACTGAACTCGGGTTGACTTATTTCTGGAACTCACTTTAAGCGGGTAGGGTGCGTTGCGTCATCTTATCACGCTACTCCCGCGGGCTAGATTAAAGCACACTATATACCTAAAAGGGGTAGCTTACCGATACAGAGCTATACTGTTGTAAATTCAGTAGCAAGGGCAGTAACATATAAACAATCTGCTCTTCCTTGACAGTAACTTGAAGTGAACGAAATGTATTATACATTAAAATAATAGCTACGTAAAATTATTATTAGAATGAAATGCTGCGTTGATAAATATAAAGATGAGTATATAAAAATTCAATTTTAAGTTGTGCGAGTGTTAAAAAGTAACATTAATTATTATTATTATTATTATTATTATTATTATTATTATTATTAGTATCATTAGTATTATTAGTATTATTATCATTATTATTAGCTATGATCGTGATATCGTATGAACGAAAAATTCTTGTGAATTAACAGGATACATGGATGAAAAGGTAGTAGAGAAAGAATTCGTGAACTGTAACTCCGAGAATTCTAATAAATTGCAAATGTTCTGGAACGTCTTTCGCGTTTATGGAAAATGGCCTCACAAATACAGTCTGGCGATGTCTTTACAGGATTAGAAATACAGCCCTATAGACGTAAATTAAATTTTTGTAGCTAATAGAACTGTCGATAATAAGTTAAAATAATAGTAATAATAATAATAATAATAATAATAATTGTAATAATAATAATAATAATAATAATAATAATAATGAATGTAATGAATGTGAAATTTACCTGAAAGCGTTTACTGAATTCTTCACGAATGGCATGTATTGCTGCCACGTACCCTTGAAACCGTGCACTGCTTCGTACAGGTTCTGGCCACTCAAATCAAATTGTCTTTAAAACATATGTTACAATTGCTCCTAAATATTGTTAAACCAGAAAGTGCAATTTTCACCAAAAAAAAAAAAAAGCATTAAGGGCAAGTGATGAGAATTCTCTTTTAAATGAGCAACCATTTCCTTCCCCAGCGCTCAGATATTGGTTGTATTAAATGCTAATAAATTATGTTTACCTAAATGCGAGAAGTGTGCACTATTTTCTTTCCAAACTGGCGTTGATTTTTGTCCGTCATGTCTGTTATTAGATGACTTTTACCCTACATGCTCATTAAGGTGACCGTGACCAGTTATGCCAACCCGTAAACCAAGACCTTCAACCTAATTAGGATCCTCAAAAATTGATTGCGGGCATCTTCATTTTCACAAATTCCGCAATGGATTCTCACAGATCAAAAAGTCGTTCCTGAACAAGGCTTCCGTGTGCACAGTGGTACAGCGGACGGCGCATGTGCAGCCTTGGTTTAGATTGTCTCCAGTAAGGAAAAATATATATTTTACTTACATACTTACTTACTTACAAATGGCTTTTAAGGAACCCGAAGGTTCATTGCCGCCCTCACATAAGCCCGCCATCGGTCCCTATCCTGTGCAAGATTAAGCCAGTCTCTATCATCATACCCAACCTCCCTCAAATCCATTTTAATATTATCCTCCCATCTACGTCTCGGCCTCCCTAAAGGTCTTTTTCCCTCCGGTCTCCCAACTAACACTCTATATGCATTTCTGGATTCGCCCATACGTGCTACATGCCCTGCCCATCTCAAACGTCTGGATTTCAAGTTCCTAATTATGTCAGGTGAAGAATACAATGCGTGCAGTTCTGTGTTGTGTAACTTTCTCCATTCTCCTGTAACTTCATCCCGCTTAGCCCCAAATATTTTCCTAAGCACCTTATTCTCAAAAACCCTTAACCTATGTTCCTCTCTCAGAGTGAGAGTCCAAGTTTCACAGCCATATAGAAGAACCGGTAATATAACTGTTTTATAAATTCTAACTTTCAGATTTTTGGACAGCAGACTGGATGATAAGAGCTTCTCAACCGAATAATAACACGCATTTCCCATATTTATTCTGCGTTTAATTTCCTCCCGAGTGTCATTTATATTTGTTACTGTTGCTCCAAGATATTTGAATTTTTCCACCTCTTCGAAGGATAAATCTCCAATATTTATATTTCCATTTCGTACAATATTCCCGTCACGAGACATAATCATATACTTTGTCTTTTCGGGATTTACTTCCAAACCGATCGCTTTACTTGCTTCAAGTAAAATTTCCGTGTTTTCCCTAACCGTTTGTGTATTTTCTCCTAACATATTCACGTCATCTGCATAGACAAGAAGCTGATGTAGCCCGTTCAATTCCAAACCCTGCCTGTTATCCTGAACTTTCCTAATGGCATATTCTAAAGCGAAGTTAAAAAGTAAAGGTGATAGTGCATCTCCCTGCTTTAGCCCGCAGTGAATTGGAAAAGCATCAGATAGAAACTGACCTATACGGACTCTGCTGTATGTTTCACTGAGACACATTTTAATTAATCGAACTAGTTTCTTGGGAATACCAAATTCAATAAGAATATCATATAATACTTCCCTCTTAACCGAGTCATAAGCCTTTTTGAAATCTATGAATAACTGATGAACTGTACCCTTATACTCCCATTTTTTCTCCATTATCTGCCGAATACAAAAAATCTGATCAATAGTCGATCTATTACGCCGAAAACCGCACTGATGATCCCCAATAATTTCATCTACGTACGGAGTTAATCTCCTCAAAAGAATATTGGACAAAATTTTGTACGACGTCAACAAAAGTGATATTCCTCGAAAGTTACCACAGTTGGTTTTGTCCCCCTTTTTAAAAATAGGTACAATTATGGACTCCTTCCATTGTTCTGGTACAATTTCCTTTTCCCAAATAGCAAGTACAAGTTTATAAATTTCGCTATATAATGCACTTCCACCCTCTTGTATTAATTCTGCTGGAATTTGATCGATACCTGGAGACTTGTACTTTTTCAGATTTTCTATCGCAATTTCGACTTCTGAAAGCGTGGGTTCGGGTATAAATGGCTCAGCAGTTTGTATTTCAATTTCGTCCCGATCATTTCTATTTGGCCTATGTACATTTAGTAGTTGCGCAAAATAGTTTTTCCATCTGTTTAGGATTGATGGAGAGTCTGCAAGCAAGTCACCATTCTCATCCTTGATCACGTTTACCCTTGGCTGATATCCGTTCTTAAATTCCTTTATACCCTTATATAAATCTCGAATGTTTTTATTCTTACTATTTGTTTCTACCTCATTCAGTTTTTCCTTCAAGTAACCTCTCTTTTTATTCCTAAGTGTACGACTTGCTTCCCGTCTTTCATTGAAATAATTATCTCTCTTCTCCTCAACTGGATCCTGTAAGAATTTCAATTTTGCCTGTTTCCTTCTTTCTACTACCATGCAACAATCTTCATCAAACCACGGTTTCTTTTTCTTAGTTTCATAATAACCTATGCTCTGCTCAGCTGCAATTTTGATACTATCTCTGATATTTTCCCACACGCTATTAACATCTAATTCTTTCTCAACTTCGTCGGAACTTTCTAAAGTGGCAAACCTATTCGAAATTTCGACCTGATAATTTTGCTTAGCTTCCTCGTCCTTTAATTTCAAAATATTGAATTTAGTAATATTAACTTGTTGCTCTACTCGCTTGGCTACTGATAATCTTTCTCTTAATTCTCCAATCACCAAATAATGGTCAGAATTACAGTCTGCACCCCTGAAAGTTCGAATATCTACTATACTAGTATGTCTCCGTTTATCTATCAAGATGTGATCTATTTGGTTGTGTGTCAATCCATCTGGAGAAGTCCAAGTATATTTATGTATATCCTTATGGGGGAATGTTGTACTTTTGACAATTAAATTTTTCGATGTGGCAAAGTTGACTAATCTAACTCCATTGTCACTACTAATTGCGTGTAGGCTCTCTTTTCCAATAGTTGGTCTAAAAATATCCTCCCGTCCTACTTTAGCGTTGAAATCCCCCAATAAAATTTTCATATGATATCTAGGGAACTGATCAAAAGTATGTTCCAATTCCTCATAGAAGCTATCCTTTATATAGTCGTCTTTCTCTTCTGTAGGGGCGTGAGCATTTATAACTATGATGTCGCACCATCTACCCTTAATTACTAAATATGATAACCTGTCACTGATAAATTCGACCTTTTTTACTGCTGATTTTATTCTTTTATGTACAAAGAATCCTGTTCCTAATTGGTGATTATTGTTTCCTTCCCCATAATACAACACGTAATCTCCTATTTGTGATATGCCATTCCCATCTAACCTAACCTCTTGTACTCCTACGAAGTCTATTCTATATCTAGCTAGTTCTTTTGCTACTAATGTTACACCTCCTGTTCTATAAAGACTAGTTACGTTCCAAGTGCCAAATCTCAAAACCTTATTCCTTTGCTGTGGTCGTGCCAGAGAATCAGTCCTATTCCGAGGCTTACTGTAGGAATTCGTAACAAGCTGTTTTTTACGGTGATGGGTTGTTAGCCCTTCGCCCAACCCCCAAGCTGGAGGACCACCCCTTATCGGCTGTCCACGACTGCTTATTCAATATATTCGCAGCTACCCTCCATATCTGGAGGCCGTCTCCTCTATCCGCAACCTGAGGACGCGCCATGCCGTGGTGATAGGGACCCACCATACATGGATATATATTTTACTGCGAATAATAATTATAAACTGTCGGTATATTTGCTATTTACCCTCTATAAAAAGAAACCATTTTTATTATATTTTCAGTCATAATCTTCGTAGGCGTAGGCAATGCGCTGAGTAGTTTAGTCCTACTTTTGCGTATAGGCCTATTTCTTCAGAAGATGGATAATATATACTTTTTTAAATTTTGAATTTTGTGATATTGGGAATAAATAAGTTATCACATTTCTGTTGTGTTATGGTAAAAGCTGATGTGTACCATTCTGGCAAAAATATTTCATTGTCTAGATATGTTCCAGATGCTTTTAACGTTATGGTAAAACATAGTATGTCTACTCTCATGAGAAGTCAATACTAATAAAAATAAAATAGTATTCCTTTCAATTATCCCTGATTTTTCCTGAATGATTAAACTGTAAGCACAGTTTAGTATATACAGTTGCGAAGCTCAATACTTACTAAATATGCAAACATAGACAGTTGAAATATGCATCCATAGATAGTTGCTAGCCACCAGGATCGCTACTATCGCCTCATCGCAGACTCTTTCCCTAGCAGACGATAAAATGTATTGTACTTTTATATCGTGTTCTTTTGAAAAATTAACACCTTCCTTCCACTATTGAAATACGAAATACATAAGGTTTATATATATTTTTCATGAAGTATATATTATATTTTATAAACTCACCTTCCTGGATCTTTCGGAAGGATAACTCTGACCTCTTTTTCTTAGAATTTATAGTGCAACAAACGTCTCCTTGTCCCATATTATTACTCAAATTATTGTATTTTAGCCATTTACAGTTATTACAACAGATAACGAACATTTCACAGTTTACACAACTTTTCACAACAATGCGAAATACGGCACAGTCAATGCTTCTTCGATCTAGACCAGGCCGTAATATATGTTCGGGTTTTCTATTTCAGTGTATGGAGCTCAGTGAATTATTATATTATAACTTTATTGCGTATCATAGCTAAGTTTTATTTAGTGTAATGTGTCTAAAGTTCCCTTTACCTCTTGTTGCATAATATATTGCAGAAATAATTACAAAACTGTGTTATTTTAATGTGAAGAGAATTTTCCATGTTAACATAATCTTTTCACATCAACATTTTAAGTTTAGAATGGAAGCTATTTTAAGGTTTAATAAAAAAGAATTTATATTGTGATTTTAATATAGCATATCTACCTTCCTTGATAAAGACAGAAAATTTATCATACCACTCTTATGAAATTAGTGTAGGTACGCACGATTGTTACTTCGTCTCTTAGGTAGTAGATAAATACAATAATTCAGTACTCAATTGTAGTATTAAAATACAGACAAATTGAAAGTGCGGAGTATCATACATGACATTATGCTTAATTATAATGTATAATTGCGAATTTAGCAATATAAGATATAATAAAATAACCTATAATATTTCCACATGAATGGCAGGGCATTGGAGACCACTAAAATTAGACAGAAAGGGGCAACTGGGACAGTAAACATAACCTATAATTTCAACATATCTAAATATTCTTGCGGTGCAACTGAAAATTATTGAATCGTGCATAAATGAATGTACAATAATTTCGCAATATTTAATCGAAATAAAGGCAGGTAGGTCTATTACACATACGAACAACGTAATTGTCACACCAAAAATAATATTACACCTTAACTCGCAAGGAATTGTGTCTGAAGTATCTCCTAATCATTGTTTTAAATTTTATTAATGCAATTACACTACACTTTAGAGAAATATATGTTACTTTTTATGCATTCCAATTAATTTATATGGTTGAAACGCCGCCCTTCGTGATCGAGTTAAGCGAATCACATGGTCTGCCTTACGGCCTGTATTAGATCACGATGCCAGTGAACAGTCTATTGTTCCTAGTACACACAGCGCTCCAAGCGGCTAGCAACTATCGCGAGAAATGCAAAAAATCACCCCAAGCTTCGCGACTGTATATACTAGACTGTGCTGTAAGTCTGCTCTCCTGTAAAATAAGGAAAATATACATACCAGCTTATGCCACAACACCACAGAATTTATTTCTTAGCCTGCCATTGCATCAATTTGTACTATGTCTAGAAAAGAAGCCTCTTCGTCAGAACATGGTGTAGGTTGAGAAAAAAGCCTTCTTATTTCTTATAACCCTTTGTGAAGATGGCTCTGATAGCTCTTTTATAAGACCTGCTACATCTTTTTTTCCTGCAACACATAGTTTCCTCCGCCATGAACGAAATTTTCCCCGGATTAATAGTTTTCAATACATTTTTAATTTTCGTTATCTAACTTTTACAAACATGCTTGGGAAAACCTCTGCAGGGACCAGACACCTCACCTTTAGCCACAGAAAAAAATTGTTAACTTCTTTCGGAAACAAATTAATGACTAAGGCAGTCGGAATTATGTTTTAGGAACCTGTTTTCATTTCTTTCGCATTTTGTCTGTCTCCCTATGATTTTGTAAGATAAGTTACGTTGATTTTAATTTTATGCGCAGTACCACTTGTAACTACTGTATAAGGTTAAATGAAAATCCGTTAGATAGGAGAAATTTGCGTTTCGAATCACCGTGTGACGAGCATCTACGTCTTAACAGGAGCAATTAGGAAGAACAATTTTATTCACGTACACTGAAATAAAATAAAATGTGTGTAAATTTTGTTTCTGGCTTTTATATCATAGGCTATCCGGTAGGACGAGAAAGCGTTCGGAACTAATCGTCCAATACAGACATGCATGATACACAATCAATTATGTAGCACAAGAAAATGAATATAATCCCAAGATCAATTTCCTGAGAAACAAACATAATCACAAGAAAACAGCAAGTTCATCACACTAACATACGAAAACAAAAACACATAAATTTGCATCTTCATTCAGAAAACTAAAATACAGGACACAAAACACACAACAAAAACTTCTTAGCATTAAAAGAAGACAAACAAATACAGCATGATATGTATTTACAAATTAACGTGCAATAGTTGTAAAAACAACGCGCAAAACCTCAGTAGATTGTTTGAGAATGACGAACATCACGCCGAAACTTGTGACTAAGGTATGGTGGCCTACCTTTTTAAGTTTTAATGTTTAATACAGTGCATAACTAAAAGTTGTTAGTTCATTTTAACAAGTTTTTAACCTTTTATCACATTTGTGAAACTATGTTATCGTTATAGAAGACTTCCTTCCGAACAGGTCTTACACAAATTCTGCTTTCGAGAATGCGCTTGGAATTTTTCTTCGAGTAACAATAGCCTAGTGTCGGCCAATGTGTTTGCAGAATTCTGTCCATCGCGATTAGTTGGACGTGCACGACGCAAAGTTAACGGGCGGAAAACAAAACTCGAAACAATGCCCATCGGGTTTGAAATAGAGAGCTAGAGCGACTGAAACATGCGAGAAGAATGCCCAAGTGTCCAAAAGGGCTCAAGACTTGGCCGAGAAATATTGCCGCGTTCGTCTTGTCGTGGGAAGCATATTCTGCAGCCCACCTCTCCATCGACAAGCTATTTGTTCCACAACGCGATCACGCAGCGCTAGGTGCTGCAGGGAGGGAGTAAGGAAATTCCGAGGGCAGATTAACAGAGACAAGTTCTATCATGACCACGATGCATCGGAATGAATGACAGGTCGCGGCTAGATCCAGTTCGTCAATTAAATGCATAATAATATGTCTCACATAGTCCTGCAACTGGGATTTCCTGCCTACGGGGAAAATCATTTTCTTGAATTTTCCATTTTTTAAAACTTAATCACGTTTTTCATAGCTTTTAATGATCTTATTTTTATGTAAACATTTACAGGATGAACTGTAAGTAATATTAATTTCAGGGAATTATTCTTTGAGATATTTCAAATAAAAAACTATTAATATAATTTTGCTCGTTTTTGCTTCCTTTTCGAGATAAAAATTGTTTTATATGAAACATTTCATGGCATGTTTTAGGAAAACTATTGATTTAATTCCCAATATGCTCAGTCAATTTAAGAGAACAGTGTATTATAATAATAAATGATTGAAAGAATTTTAGTTTTGTCTTTAAATGTGCAGAAATTTGATCCGAACAAATTTAACTCGTTCTGAAAAATAATTTTAAAATGTTACATTCGCGGAACAAATTTCTACACATTTAGCCTAGCCGTCCACTGGAACCGTGAACGGCCGAATATTTCTTATATGTTCTTGTGCTACATGCTTATGCTTATTACAAACATACATACATACATACATACATACATACATACATACATACATACATACATACATACATACATACATACATACACTGAGCGGCAAAAAGAATGGGCCGACTCTTGGTCGATAGAAATGCTAAGTTCTATCGCGCGGTTCACTCGTGTAAACGTAACCCACTGCAAGGCATTGCTGTGGTGTATCTTCATTGAAAGTCGTCCATCTATAATGTAGTAAACCTTACGAGCAGTGTGTGGCCCAGTGGTAAGAAGTCTGACATCCGTACCAGAGGTTGTGAGTTCGCCTCCCGGTAGGTTAAAGCTATTATTTTTTTTATTTTAACTTTTACTTAATTTATTAGTTTAAATGTAAAATGGCATTTGTTAACAAACTTCTTTATGCCTGCCTTGTAAAAATATTATTGCCCATCACCTGTGGGCTATTAATAGGTGAGACCTGGCCTGTATAAACAAAAATACTTGTTTCACATCCTAAAAAACCGGACGCATATAAACACAAATAAATAATTAAATTAGCAAGAACAAACAATTGTTTAATATATTAACAAAACAAGGCCTGTGGTGGGGACTAGTATCTCGTCCACAAACCGCCTGCGTCAACAACTGCCCTCATTCTGCGCGGCATGGAGTCCACAAGATTATGGAACAGGTCTAAATTCTTGGCCATCTCCTCCCACGCATCTAGAACTCTGTCCCACAATTCCTCAGGTGTTCGAACGGGTGGTTGTTCTGCCCAATTAGAGCGTAGGATCCTTTTGACTGCAGCTCACAAATTTTGAATCGGATTCATATCTGGTGAATTTGGAGGCCAGTCGACTGGGTCGACATCACGCCTCCTCGTAAACCATCTTTAAATCCGGTTGGAGGTGTGTATCGGATGATTATCCTGCTGGAAGAAAAGTGTTCCTTCTGGATATCGTTTTCGGGCGGAAGGGATCATTACATTTGCCAAAATGTGTTCGTAGACTTCTTCCGTAAACCGCCCGTGGATGTGTTCCAAAAGTCCTGCCCCATCTTGTGACATCCACCCCGAACACGCAACCGACTTGTTTTTCGTCTCACGAAGCGTTCATCGTATCGGTGGCCATTCATACAATAAACTAGGGCAGTACTATCGTTGCTATTGGAGACAATTACCTCGTCGGAGAAAATGACATTTCTCCAATCGAAGTCCTGTCGGAGAGTAGCATACGCAGAATAACCTATGCGAACCAGGGCAATGAGTTATTGTTTCTGTGCCATCTTCAAGCGTAATGACGAGACAGAACGTTGTATTAACAGATAGCAGCATTGCTTGAAAGAGAGAGGGAGGTTTATTATTTATTAGAATCGGGCATATTCTAAGAGATATCGCCACATAATTATAGTTTTGCGAGACACATATGATGGCAAATGTGTAATTAAAAAAAAGATTGGGGGAGATTCGAACCTTGAGCTACAACTATCAACTTGTTCAATAGACCAATGCCGTAACGACTTCCGCTACTGTGACTGTTAATATAAGGTCGGCATAATGCGTGGTTTTCCTGTTCATATTCGCTCCGGTTGATTTTGTATTTATAAATTTTCTTATTATTTCACTCTTCAAGGGCCCTGATGTATGTAGAATCAACACGCCATTCGATTTTATTACATATTTTAGACTCTTAAACAAAATACAGAAAATTTAAATGGTTTAATTGTGTGTTACCTAGTGAACTACGGCTTTGATGAGACGAGCATGCGCATTGTATGTCTCTGGAACTTAGAAATTGTCGGCCGGCCCATTCTTTTTGCCGCTAAGTGTACATACATACATACATACATACATACATACATACATACATACATACATACATACATACATACATACATACATACAAATGGCTTTTAAGGAACCCACAGGTTCATTGCCGCTATCACATAAGCCCGCCATCGGTCACTGTCCTATGCAAGATTAATCCCACCTCCCTGAAATTCATTTTAATATTATTCTCCCATTTACGTCTCGGCCTCCCCAAAGGTCTTTTTCCCTCCGGCCTCCCAACTAACACTCTATATGCATTTCTGGATTCGCCCTGCTCATCTCAAACGTATAGATTTAATTTCCTAATTATATCAGGTGAAGCAGACAATGCGTGCAGTTCTGCGCTGTGTAACTTTCTCCATTCTCCTGTAACTTCATCCCTCTTAGCCCCAAATATTTTCCTAAGAACCTCAGTCTCAAACACCCTTAACCTCTGTTCCTCTCTCAAAGTGGGAGTCTAAGTTTCACAACCATACAGAACAATCGGTAATATAACTGTTTTATAAATTCTAACTTTCAGACTTTTTGAGAGCAGACTGGATGACAAGCTTTTCAACCGAATAACAGGCATTTCTCATATTTATTCTGCATTTAATTTCCTCCCGAGTGTAATTTATATTTGTTACTATTGCTCCAAGATATTTGAATTTTTCCCCCTCTTCGAAGGATAACTCTCCAATTTTTATATTTCCATTTCGTACAATATTCTGGTCACGAGACATCACATACTTTGTCTTTTCGGGATTTACTTTCAAATCTATCGCTTTACTTGTTTCAAGTGAAATTTCCGTGTTTTCCCTAATCGTTTGTGGATTTTCTCCTAACATATTCACGTCATCCGTATAGACAAGAAGCTGATGTAACCGTTCAATTCCAAACCGTCTCTGTTATCCTGAAGTTTCCTAATGGGTGTCCTATACGGACTCCGCTGTAAGTTTAACTGACAAACGTTTTAATTAATCGAACTAGTTTCTTGGGAATACCGAATTCAACAAGAATGTTATATAAAGTTCTCTCTTAACCGAGTCACATGCCTTTTTGAAATCTGCGAATAATTGATGTACTATACCCTTATACTCCCATTTTTTCTCCAATATCTGTCGAATAGAAAGAATCTGATCAATAATCGATTTATTACGTCTAGTACCGCACTGATAATCCCAATAATTTCATTTACATATGGAGTTAACCTTTCTAGAAGAATATTAGACAAAATTTTGTACGACGTCAACAAAAATGATATTCCTCGAAAGTTACTACAGTTAGTCTTGTCCCCTTCTTAAAAATAGGTACAATTATGGACTCCTTCAATTTTTCTGGTATAATTTCCTTATGATTATGATTATTATTATTATTATTATTACTGTTATGTCATGTCATAGACTTGGAAACTAGCTTGCACATCCACCGTGTGAAGTAATAGGCAGCTCGGATCGGGTCACATTTGGAGTGCAAGGTGTGCCTTCGTTCTAAGCTGAAATGGATGGGTAGTTAGAAACATGATTGACCGGCCACTTGGACGAGAAGAATGCTATCTAGTCTGAAGTTAAAAGTCTTGGAAACTCGCCGTTGTTGATGAAGGCGATACCTAAGACCGAACAACTGTATGTTTAGGCCTATACATGAATGAAACTGTGCAAAAAAATGTACCAAGTATATTTAAATGGAAGAGCAAGCTGGAATCTTCACCCAAGCGTGATAATCATGCACTTTCGGAGGAGAAATTATTATTATTATTATTATTATTATTATTATTATTATTATTATTATTGTTATTATTATTATTATTATTATTACTTTTGCGAATTATTTTTTTCATGAATCTAGAGGGTTAAAATGTTTATAGGTATGAACGAGATTCGTTCTGTGCGCGTTTTGCAATGGCAGTTGGTTGCGAATTTTGCTCATTTTTCCATTTTTTTTTGTGAATTTGGCGTTTTTTTTCCTTTAAACGAGATTTCTTTATGAATATTGCTGAATCATACATTCATTTGTCACGAATTGCATTATTTTATTTTCGACAATGAAACATTGAAAATATGTAGCCTATGAAAAAGAGATTCTCTTTCACGTTGTATAATGTGAAAAGCATGGCTGCTCAGCTGTGAAACTTGAAAATCTGTGTGTCGCGCATGCGCAGTGCTTAGGCTTGTTATACACTAACACAATATTGAACCGCAATTTTCGAAAAGTCGGGAAATTAACATTTGTATCTTGTAACTGTGTGTAGAAATGCAGTTTCTATTTATATAGTCCTTGAGAATGGAATCTCCGTGTCACTTGAAATGCTAAAAAGGAGTCATGTTTGTAATAAATTTTCTGGGAACTGTTTATGTACTGTATTCCCAAAGGATGGAAACTCTGTGCGGCTTGAGATTAAAATAGCTGTGTGTGAAAATTCAACATGTTCAACGATTAGAACATATTTATATACTCCCTAAGAATGGAATCTCTTCGTAGTTTCGAGTTTTAAATAAAACTTAACTTTTCTTTGTTACTGAGTATACAGCTGTAATGTATTCAGTGTGTAAGAACAAATCTTGTACTTTGACATGATAATGAATTAAAATTAGTGTTTGCTTGAAATGCAAGTAACACAGGGACATCATTTTATTTTACTTCAATTTTTATTGTACCTGAGTTTTTTAATGTACTTCACTCCCACCCCTTCTACTAATGACGTTCAACCGTCCTCCACACAGATATACACGTGGTGGGAATATATTCCCACCACGGATATACAGTCATAGTAGTCTTACGGTCATAGTAAACAGTACGTTCCAAAAATATGTTCACGTTTTCCAGTGACGAAAGAGCTTTCAATATTGAATCATTTTCGCACAGGTACTGTTGTCCATTTGCCTACGTCGTATCCCGGTTTCCCCCCACCAGCTTTTATTCACCAGCTAGTGGCTGGGCTGTCTTAGCTCTTTTCTGAGAACATTAATTTCTGTTAGGAATTGGACGTCTACGTAATATTATACAACTGTTTAAAATAACTTAAATAAAAGGGCCTCGTTAAGTAATTAACTGTCACGTGATTTCCTCCCTTTCTACGATCCTACGACATAACCACTTGCACGGACAGGAGTGAAGATTGAATTTACAGTACGTAAGGTAATCTTTCATGTAGTAGGTACAGAATTATTTCAACATGAGTTACTAGTACGAAGGACGAAACTGATAATTGGGATTAGGTACAATACTCTATAGTGCGATAATATGCACATTAGAACTGAAGCCTGTGTCGAAATGAATGGCCACCATTTTCAAAAATGTGTTTAAATATCCATATTATGATTATTTTTCAATTTAACTTCATTCTCTATATCGTACGCTAATGTGATGTAGACGGTATTTTATATATATATATATGTATATATATATCCTATACTGCATAATGAATACGTTCGAATGAATAGCTCAGTTCGTGAGTAAAAACACTCATTGTTAATACTGTACTGTATTTTGATTAAACAAAAACCTAATGAAAATGATCAAACTCAAAATCGCGATATTTCCTAGTTTACGTAAATGGATGAACTACTTTTCTTCCCTCCTATACCTAGTAAAGTGATTTGTTTGTATATTACGCCAGTATCATCGAACTCCAGTCGTGGAAGGAGGTAGCAAACTGTGTTGATCCAAAGGTACAGCCAGGTTAATATTAAAAATGTTAGTAAAAATAAAATGATGTCCCTGTATAACTGTACATGTTTTAATAGCGACAGTGTACAACAAAAAATTCTGATACCGTAGCCTATTAGTTCCAAATGAATAGGTTTTCCCTAAATGTTTGTTTCACTCGAACTATCCGTATAATTATGATTTTTACTCTAATCATTAGATAAACTGGTAAGAAATGACCCACCTCTTCACATTTTTGATATAGAATGGATGATCTTATTGCAAATGAAATAAAATGATTGACACGTAAGTGTGGCAACCCTGCTGCAATGACTGAGGGAAGGAATGCTCTAAAACCACGCAGATCTTCAGCTTCATTTTAAAATTAACTAGGTACTTATACAAATCTTGCATTACAGGTATAGATGACGTGCATAATTTCAAGGGAAAAATTGTTTCCGAGCCGGGCATCGAACCTGGGACTTTAAGTCACACAGAAAGTGTGCGCTCAATTTTGGGCCTCTGACTTCTTGTCAACCCACTTGAGATAAATGGATAACAAGTAATAATTGAGCCAGGGTCTAGTAGAGTTCCCAAGTAGCGCAGTCGGTAGAGCGTTGGCGCGTTCTGCCAAAGGACCCGGGTTCGATGCCCGACTCCGGAACGATTTTACTCTTGAAATTATTTAACTGTGCACTTAATTACAAAACTCATAATAGGCTTTTTATTAATTTTAACCCCCTTCAATTTGCACAGTTATTTCCACATTGTAAATTCCGCAAGAAGTGAACTTCCATGAAGTTTGAAATGTTGAGGAAATTATAAAAATTATTGCCTTGTAACATCGTGCGCAAACGCGAGTGAGCATCTGTGTGTATTCGATGTGCAGGAAACCTTGCTAGGCAGTCCAAGCTAAAAAAGGAAGTTAATTTATTTGAACATTTTAACTAAGATATACCCATTCGAGTCCACTCTTAGATGTGTTGCATAAATCAAAATTTGTGTCTTCTAGAACTGAAATTTCTTCGACTTTTAGGAAATCATTTTTCGTGTCTTGTAATTGCGCACGGAAATGTAATTTATTCATCTCTTAGGAACTGTTTATTCAGTCCCTGTAAATATATCCTCCATGTTATTTAAAAGTAGACTATCGCAGAAATTATATTTCTATAAATGACAAAATTGAAAAATTTGCCTACAAACCAATCACAAAGTCGACACATTCGGACTACTACATAAAATTTAATACACTCCTTATCGCCGATTAGATGACTTTTAATTGGAAGCGTCTAGGCCAGGAGCTGCTATCTCTGGAAAGCCAGTGAAGTGGGGTGCGCTGTGTTGTTTTCCCATTGTTACAGCAACTCGGCCCCAGTGGAAAACAGTGGTGAGATGCTGAGAGAGAGGAGAGTGATAAATGAGGGCTCTGTGTCGCGTCGCGGTTGCAGTACATGGACCATGCGGATTAGACAGACGCCTGCCATGCATCGCAACTAGCTCTCCTTCAGGCCGAGCCTTGTCCTTCGCACATCTCTTCTTTGTCTCGCCCCACCAATTGAGAATCATTTAGCAAACGAGGACATGCTTTTGGGAGCACAGACTTTTATCCCTGATCACATATGTAATAGATTGATCAGCCTAAAGCACTTTCAACACAACCACTTTTACCAATTTCACTATGATGTAAAAGGAGTCACGTTATAAGCATGATGTAATTGCATAGAGTAATTAATAGCTTGCAGCAGTACTGCCATCTAGCGGTCGTTACCAAAAAAATCATTTCCGACATTGGAGATTCTAGTGGTTTTTCTTTTTTATATGTTGCCATTTCTTTTTTTGGGGGGGGTTATTTTACGACGCTGTATCAACATCTCAGGTTATTTAGCGTCTGAATGACATGAAGGTGATAATGCCGGTGAAATGAGTCCGAGGTCCGGCACAGAAAGTTACCCAGCATTTGCTCGTATTGGGTTGAGGGAAAGAACCTCAACCAGGTAACTTGCCCCGACCGGGAATCGAACCCCATTTCTTAATATGGGAATGGCTAACATATATATATATATACATACATACATATATACAGTATACACATGTGTGTAATATACAATGATCAGAGCTTTTATGCATTTTTCGGAAGTTAATGATAAAATTTAGCAGAGGGAAATTATGCGGTGGTCAAAGTTGGAAACGAGCGTTATAAGTAAAGATGAGGGATTTGTGCGGCTTGTAGTCAGGTTGCGTGTGCATAGACGTTATACATCTGTATGTCCAGTGCCTATGTTGACTTCCGAACGTAAACAAACCACGCGAATTGTACAGTCTGAAAATGAGAAATGCAACACTCCGTTAAGGTCTAGCAGATGACAATATACAAATATGAGGAATATGTTGAAACATTAGTATAGTTAGAAGAAGAAACTTGTCTTTATGATTCATCCGTAGCTTCAGAGCCATCACAAGCCGAATTGCACTGCACTACTACAGACATTCTTAAATTATCGAATGTCAAACGTCGTCGTCGATCACTGAAACAGTTTTTCAACTTCGAAAAGCTTTTTCCATTGTCACATAACGTTAACGGTACATATGTCAAGTATACTATCCTATCATCTGATGATTTTGGATTCTTCGGCATGTTACAAATTTTTAAATAGCCCTTATTTTTCTGTAGAATGTTTTGCCATTTATTCTTTATTCTCTGTGTGCAAGGACCTGGAGGTTCTTTCTTGATTTCTTCTGACACCTCTTCTATTGCTATGCCCTTTGATATTTCCAAACCAGATGTTTGTGTTATGCTTTCCGGTATCGTTTCGTGATTTTGGTGTATGAACTTTATATCTTCAAACAGTTTAGAGGAAATAAGAGATTTGGCAGTATTAATGACAGATGCATTTTCAGTACTTAAAGCAACAGTTACTTTTATAACTGAAGTGTAATTTACTGACAGCCTCTAACCAGGTACCCCATCTTGTAATTACTGGTTTTGGTGGAAGGGCAATACCTGGTGCACTTTCTCGAAATTGTTGTATCCTTGCAGGTGCTTAAAAAAATGTTTTCTTCGTTATGAAGGTGTCAACGTCACTAAACATAGCACGGATCTTCTCATCCAATCTATGAAGTCCATGAGCAAGGTACGTTATGTGGATAATTTTTTATACCGTTCTTTTATTCCATTTGCCGCCTTCACCATATAGGGGGCAGCATCGGTAACGAACAGCAGTACGTCTTCGCATCTAACCACAAGAGGCCATAAAAGACACATAGCATTATGAAACAAGACTTCAATAGAATTATGATTCACTTTATCCAAAACCTCGGTAGTCAATAAAAAGTTTTTACCTGGACCGTCTCTTGATAGTACACCTACAATTATGTTTGCCACAAATCTGCCTGTTACATCGGTCGTTTCATCTATTGACATCCATATTTTGTTACCGTTGAGAGATATTCTAATATAACCCAAAGTATTTTCATAGATGGTCTTTACGGAGAGTTGTCTGATTCGGAACGCGCTGCTGGGTATATTTTTCCAAAAATCCTCGAAAATGAGGATTGTCTACTTTACTCAACGGGATATTTGCTTTAATCATCATCGCACATAAATCATAAGCAAATTCTGATCTTGCATTTGATATTCATTTTTATGTTGAGGGAATCACCACCTTTAAAGCGCGTGCAATATTGTCTTTATGTTTTCTGCTGTTACAATGTCTTTCTACGTAATACTTCATACATATTGTAATTTCATAATCACATACTGTACATACAATTGTATGCGCAACATATCACTGCTGTATCTCCGTAACAAAGTGTTTAATTTCACATCCTCTGCTTGCTCAGTTTCCGTCATTGTAGGTAACTACATATTCGGCAGCTTTAATATGCTTGATCCAAAGAAATTAGCTTCATATAGAGAAAAGTTCCCGCCGACCTAGCTAATATTTTCGTAAAAAATTACTGTCCTTTAATTTCGAAAGAAACATTTATTAATGAACTATCAATGATTTATCGAAAATGATACATTTAAAGACATTTCCTCTGTGTGTGATTTGTTCAATTTTTTTATGGATTACTCCTTTGAAGATTCATTCTCTGAAGTGGGAAAAGTCCTTCGAATCGCACTAACAACACCTGTTTCAGGACGGAGTTTCAGCACATTAAACAGGATAAAACACTTCTCAGAAACACCATGGGTCAAGATAGGCTGAATTCGTTGGATTGCTGTTCTATTCTTAAGGAGCATCTCCATCAAATTCTGAACTTAAGAACAGGGTCATCGAAAAGTTTGCCAGAAAGGACAGACGAACATTTTCTTTACAAATTTCTGCAAATTGGCGAGTTTAATGTTGAATTTTCGTTATTGTATAGGTGGTATTTTTGGTTATATTATTTTAAGTAGAAACGATTAACTATAATCAAATAAAAAATCTAGGTGAATTATTTAAAGCATATCGCAAAATTTGTGAAATATCTGGTCCCACCAATAAAAATGATCCCGAGCCGCCACTGCTCTTCGTACCTTCTTTAAAACTTAATGTGTATTCTTTGTTAATAGTTTCAACTTCACCACATCTTTTAGCTCGCGCTCCATTTTTGACAGTGCACTACTTTCCGGTATCAAGAACGAATGTCTAACGCTTGGCTTATACCGTTCAAGGATTTATCACTCGAGAACTTTTACCCATCATGCTTGTGCGCTACCTATCGGATTATGCTATGAATTAATTGGCGCTCGAGTTAAAGCGTCCTATGCAGACCTCTGATGTGTATCTCAAGTGATATTAGATTCGAAAATAACTCCGAGGTTTTTTATACTGTCGAGTTAAACGGGATAATTCTTTTATTCAGTTTCACAGGTGGAATATTCAGGTCGTTGACATCAGGAATTAATCTATGGTTCGCGAACAGAATAGCTTGTGACTTATGTGCCTTCAGGTTAAGTCCAAATTTTTGAGACAAGGTAGAGACAGAATCCAGATCTGCATTAAGACTATTAATGCTGTCGCTCAGTGCATCAGGACGGGCTAAATTATGCAGTTGAACGTCGTATGCATATATTTGATATCTACAGTGCTTCAATGGTTTAGAAATTTCGTTTATATAAATAGAGAAGAGAAAGGGGCCCAATACTGAAACCTGAGGAACTCCTGTGTCTACAGTCCGCCAGGATGAAAAACGATTCTTAGATGTGATTAGTTATAGGATGAGCCAAGCGCTTCACAACAGCTATAACTGAATTGATTGTGCTCCAATTTTCTTCCCTGCACATAGTTCCATATTGATAATATAATTTTTGAATATGTAATAATACGAATGAGTATGCCATATTTCGCAGGTTTATCGTTCATGAAAACTTTCAAGGGGCTTCTTCGACGGAATAATGAAAGCAATTCATCTACGACAGAGTGCATCGCAGCAGAAAAACATTTTGGTAAAACTGAGATCATGTTATTGAATACTTCACGCATGACAGCAAACTTGTCAATCTCCATGCGTTCATCTCCTGTGTTTTTATCATCAAATTTTACTATTTTAGTTAAATGCTGGAATCAAGTTCGGCTCATAGTAGCAGTATAAACAAATATTCCAGAAATGTTAGACCAAGAACTTATCACTTCCTTTGCCCATAAAGATAAGAGGTCCTATATAAGCCAGGAATTCAAGTCTATTTGTTACGTATACTTTTTTCAGGAGTAAAGAGCGTTTCAAACGACTCTTTTATTGTGGCAACTTCGCATTCTTTCGCAATATTCTGTGCATCTCGTCTTGGAAACGTAAGCTCTTCCAGTACTAGTAAAACATTTATCACTGATGAAGTCGACCTGGTTGGCGAGTTGGTATAGCGCTGGCCTTCTATGCCCACGGTTGCGGGTTCGATCCCTGGCCAGGTCGATGGCATTTAAGTGTGCTTAAATGGGACAGGCTCATGTCAGTAGATTTACTGACATGTAAAAGAACTCCTGCGGGACAAAATTCCGGCACATCCGGCGACGCTGATATAACCTCTGCAGTTGCGAGCGTCGTTAAATAAAACATAACATTTTTTATCACCGATTTCAATTTCAGATAAGTCATGAAGGTCATCTTCAAAATTGGACGCATGACACACTGGCTGCTTCGTCATCATCATATTCAATTTCTGTTTCGGAATCTGTAGATTCCTCCAATAACCCTTCTGTCGTCTTTCGACTCATTGCTAATCGACCAAATATAATTGTGACGAAACAAATATAATATAGAAATATCACACCGCTTCATCAGACCAATCAGATGTAATAAAAATACAAAGGCTAAATATGCCCATCGTTGGTACGGTAGTGACAGGAAAAATATTCACGGTTGGTGTTTAACACGTGTACTGACATAAAATCACAACAAGAAGTGGTCAACGAGTCCTTATCACGCTTGAAATAAGTTGAAATAGCTTGAAAAACTATATGATGTACCTTGAGTTACACCAGATACTAAGGGGGTGGGGGAGATTTTTTCACCGTGACATATTTTCGTAGCTTAGTAACAATAACACAACAAGTCAGCAGGATTCATAAGTGGCAAATAATATTTTAATATCTTTAATATAGAAGGTGGGCACAAAGTATTGCTAGGATGAACGGTATTGTGGCGTGGGCTGTAACTGTAATGTTGTGTGCGCGCAGCAGAACGTTTTTCCGTTTCTTCACAGTGATCTGCACTGCTTGTATTTCATACGTGGCCGCCTCTTCAAAGGGAAGGCTACAGCACTTGAAGCAACACTGGATATTAGTTTTGATCCGCGAATATAAATACAGACTGATTAAAAGCAAGCACACCCAGAGAGCAAGCAAATTATATCGTTCAATCTTTCCTTTCACTATTCAGTAAGCTAAGTTATTATTTCACGAACCAACTTATCAGGCCTATTAAACATCATTTGAGAATGTGTGTGTGTGTGTGTGTGTGTGTGTGTGTGTAGTTATATGGAAGTGCCTCTGCCTCTGCCTTTGGTATGTATTCTGGCTAAGCTTGGAATAACGTCGGATCTCTAACCCGAAAGTTCTGAGATGAGAAAGAAAATGTCAACAAACGCGACACCTCACTGCTCTGTTTCATTAATAATATTATTTTACGATTAACATTAATGCGCTGGCCAAAAGAGAGTAGCCAATAATAATAATAATAATAATAATAATAATAATAATAATAATAATAATAATAATAGTAATAATAATAATATAATAATAATAATAGCAGTAATAATAATAATAGTAATAATAATGATAATAATAGGCCTAATAGTATATTACCACATTATTATTATTATTATTATTATTATTATTATTATTATTATACTAATAATAAGCTGAATAACTTATAACTCGAGTGCGGGTTCGATTGCCACTTCGACATTACCTGGTTGGAGTTTTCCGAGATTTTCCCCAACCGTGATGCGAATGTCATGTAATCTATGGTGAATCATCGACCTCATCTCGTCAAATACCTTCTCACTATCATCAATCCCATCGACGTTAAATAAGCTAGTAGTTGATACAGAGTCCTTAAATAACTAAATAACCTAGTAGTTGATACAGAGTCGTTAAATAACCGACTAAAAAAGCTACAATTTATGAAAAATCTAAATTTGCAATTTAAAGATGTCATGCTTATTGTAATAAACCTGCACGTTGAATTTGATGACAAGAGAAAGATATTTAGAAATTTTGTTTTAGGTTAGATCGTGACCTCATAGTTTTATAGGAACACGTGTGCTAGACTATTGTTAAAAGTTGGCAGACTATATGAAGGCTTCAGAGCCATAGTGGGCCAAGCGCCATTTATTAAAAACGGAGAAAGCAAGGGTTAAAGTTAAGTGAATACCACAGTTTAATGAATATTGACATATAATTTAGTTCGAATGTGTATACTTTATATTACTTGCTATATGTTTCCATTGAATTATGGTGATAACTTCATTTTAACCCTTGTTTTCTACTGTTTTAGTAAATGGCGCTTGGCCCACTGTGGTTCTGAACCCTTCATATTATCATTATCACAGAGGACCTTCAATGAACATAGAGCTTGAAGACCTTGACAGTACGAATAAAGCGTTTTGAATTGACGCTGGATACTTTCTAATTTAGCCGAGTCAGCTCTGGTAGTGTAATGACACGGAAAGGAAACGTATTTAAGTTCAATCTCACTAAGCGAAATAACTTTTAAATTGAATCAAGCGTAGAGAAAGAATAAGTTATTGACCGTATTAGAACCAACATTTTTACTTCTATGGTTATGAAATGTAAAATGTTCATAAAAAGAGAGCTCACTGTCAGATACTATGCGGTATGAGTTGTGTGTATTTGATTTGAATTATATTTGCATTTAATAAGAGTAATTTTCCTTGTGAATGTATATAATATTAATTTTCTGGCAATTCTCTTTGCGATAACATTGGCCTGTATGCCACATTGTAGACTCTGACAGTAGACCAATGATTTATTTGTTAAGAATTTATTTAATTTTCACACGTTTGAAATTAGTGACATGTCCTTTCAAAAAAACAAATGGATTGAATTATTTAGTTTGAAATAAAATGTATATTATATACGTAGGGCAATATATTTCTTTAAACTATGTTAATACGTACATTCATTTGTTCTCAGATGATTTTGTAGTAAGTTATGTGTAATTTTCGATGACTGAACTGTACTCCTGTTTTGCCAATGCAGTAGTTCGGTTCCAGTTCACTAAACTTTGGACGATATTCGTATATACTACTTTTCAACTTTGCCTTATAGTACTCCAAATACTTTGCCGTGATCATTATAGAAGAGGGTAAAGAAGTGCCCTTTATACCATATGAAGAAGTATATTTTTGGTATTCACATGGAGGTCATACTCAAAACCACCAATTTCTTATTTACGCCCTTCTACCGCGCACCATAGAATTTCCCTGGAATGCTCACTTTTTTGCAGAAATATTCCTTCACCATATATGGAAGGAAATCGTTAAAAATTCGTTGGAACGTATTTTACTCAAATTGCCTCTTTTCGTTATTTGTTATGTAAAATAAATCGCGTCTCATTTACATGATACTGAGTACCAGCAATGTGCGTAAAATGACGTCAGACTCATAATTACTTTCTCAGTATGACGTTTGTATTTCTATACATCCGTGGAAATTTTAGTGTCTTACTTTTTTCTGCTGCATTCCTTTGTACTTTGTGTGAGAATTTAATAAAATTAAGGCCTTCAGAAGTGTTTAGAAACATAAAATTTGTAGATTCAGCAGCACTGTGTATGGGGAAGAGCGCAAAGGGTAAAACTGACTTCTAGGCGGTAATGAAAATCATGTTTCTGTAATGGCACAAGCCGCACGAGTAACGCTCTGCGCCAATGAACAGCAAGGTGGCCAGCAGACGAGACGGTGGGCAGACATTTTTAAGGGAACTGGAACATGGAAAAAATAAATATTACATAATTGTATGATATGTTGCTTCATTAGACTATTAATATTGATGTTATCTTCTATGTTCCATGTTAGCCACTGTAGACCTAATATTCGCAGAGTATTCTCTCCATTGCCCGAAAGCTGCAGCGAAATTCATTACATACAGAGATCTAAGACATGTCGACGACGATCAGTTAATTTCCGACGCTATGGAATTGCCATGGCATACAATATTTAACTTAGTCACTGTTGACGAAAAATTGACAATTTTTAATAACATGGTGATAAAATTGTTTGATAAACATGCACCATTAAGGAAAAGACGTGCCACTCATCGTCCTGCTCCATGGATGACTGATGGCATACGTAACCTCATGGCGTCACGTGACGCTGCCTACAGGAAGTATAGACACGATAAATCTGAGGAAAATTTTTACAACTGTAAAAAAAATTAGGAACAGAACAACGCAAAATATTAGAAATGCCAAACGCCGTCATGCTCTCAATATTGTCGACCCCTCCATTACCCCACGGTATCTTTGGAAGCATTTACGTGACATGGGAATAGGAAGTAAAATTACAGAAACTGAAATCCCAAACATATCACTTGATAAACTTAATCAGTACTTTACTCCACTACCCACCTCACAACCTGATAAACAACAAAAACTTAACACCATGAATACTCTCTTAGCCATTCCTCTTCCTGTTCGCGAAAAGTTTTTCTTCTCTAATATTACAGACATAGAAGGTAGGCAGGCTCTTAAAAACACTAGATCTACAGCGCAAGGCTCTGACAACATAAACATTGCTTTATTAATAAATTAATCGATATCGTGCTTCCTGTGATAACACACATTTTTAATTCCTCCATCATTACTTCTACCTACCCAAATCTTTGGAAAACGGCTTTAGTGCGTCCAATACCTAAAGTAAACGCACCTACATCTCCTAAAGACTATCGGCCAATCTGCATTCTTCCCGTTCTATCAAAGGCTCTTGAACGTATTCTCCATAAGCAATTAAGCAAATATCTGATTGAATTTAATATTATCGATCCCTTCCAATCTGGATTCAGAAGCGGGCATAGTACTTCCACTACCTTATTGAATTTAACTGAAGATATACGGGAGGCTATGGATAAACGACTAGCAACAATATTAATTTTATTGGATTATAGCAAAGCATTTGACTCTTGACACGGATCTACTATTAACTAAACTTCGAGTGTTAAATTTTTCTGACACCTGGATGCACTCCTACCTCACTGGCCGCCAGCAGCGTGTTGTCTTTAATAATCGGTTCTCCTCCTGGCAGACAGTAGAGTCAGGATTTCCCCAGGGTTCGGTATTGGGTCCATTGCTTTTCTGTCTCTATATTAACGATATTGCCAAGTCATTTAAATATTGCAGATGACGTTCAATTATACATTTCCGCCAGTCCTGATAGACTAAGTGACTGTATTAATAGACTCAATAAAGATCTCGAATCCGTTTCATCTTGGTCTCAACAATTCGGACTTAACTTAAATACAGATAAATCACAGGCCATCTTATTTTCGAATAAAAGATTAATCCCCGATATTAATAAGCTCAACCTTCCTCCTGTGATTCTGAATGAAGCGATCATTCCATTCAATTCAACTGTAAAAAACCTGGGAGTTAATTTTGAATCTAACCTTACCTGGGACACGCATATCAAACACACATGCAAGAAAGTATTTTCCACTCTTCACTCATTAAAAAGATTGTACCACTATCCAGCTAAATTAAATCAGACGCTTGTACAGACTCTTATTATGCCTCATTTCGATTATTGTGACGCTTTATTCAGTGATCTCAGGGCGGATTTATCCCACAAAAACTGCAACGTGTTCATAATGCGTGTGTTCGTTTCATTTGTAATGCCCGCTACTACGACCACATTTCACCTTCTTTCGATAAATTATTGTGGCTCAGGTTAAATGAGAGGAGAAAGTTACATTCCCTTTCTCTCTTATACCGAATTTTGCACACCTCTACTCCCTCTTCTTATCTGTCCGATTCCACAGTCTTTCTCGGTATCATAACTTAAATACTCGGTCACAATATGATAACACGTTAGAAATACCACTGCACACATCATCTCCTTATTCTTCATCTTTCACTGTTGCTACTTCTCGTCACTGGAATTCTCTGCCGCCTGAAGTCAAGGGCTGCCGAACTTTAATTTCCTTTAAATGTAAATTATAAAAATATCTTATGATGAGTTGCCAGACCTAACGTGTTGCAAATGTGTTCCACTGTATTTATTTTTTATTTTTTTTTGTTTCTTATTTTTATTATCTAAATCGTGTTTATCACTTAATGCCAATATGTATTCCACTGTGTTGTTTTTTATTATTAATCTATTTTTTGTGTACAGTTTATTCAATTGTCGGTTTCTGGTTTAATTATGTAAATCCTATTTAATTGTAATCTAATACTAATATGTATACTAATGTGTTTATTTTTATTTTTACTGTGCACATTTTTCTTTTTCATTGAATTATCGGCTTCTGTTTTTATGTGATTCGTATTTGATTCTAAGAAATTAATATGTATTTCACTATGTTTATTTTTATTTTATGAGGTAAATTTTATGTAACTACCTCTTTTGATCTCATTATGTATCAGTATGTAATTTCTTAATTCTGATCTAGTTTTATGTTCAACTGTGTAAGCAAGTTTTAATCTTGGTTGAGTGTAAGAGAAGGCCTTACGACCTTAACTCTGCCAGGTTAAATAAAGCCATTATTATTATTAGTATTCCTGCTGTAATGTGGCGGCGTCGCTATCTGGCCGCGCAAAATTCGATTCAGTATTAAAATGATGTAGAACCATTAAAACAACAATTTGTACAGCTGTCAAAAGAAAAAGTGGCCGCTCTCCTGAAATTAAGTTCCCTTCGGGTATCTTCGCTACAATTCGGAGACAGGCGATGTTACATGTTGTTGGACCACGTTGCCTGATATCTACAGTTATAATTGAAGTATTCTATCTGTGATTCGATAGCGTAATGGTAGCGTTCAGGCCTGTTATTCGTGAGGTCCTGCGTTCGACTACAACCTCGTGCTTTTTATGTTCTTTTTTGTTATGTTTTTGAGAGAGACAAACTATACATAATGGCTCCTTTCTCTTTTACGATTATTTTAGTAATTAACATCAGGTTCATTAATATATTATGCCATGACTTTATCATTATGATATTGTGGCTGCAAATGGAAAGAAATAAGATTTTATTCTCAATAAAAA
This sequence comes from Periplaneta americana, assembly GCF_040183065.1. Classification (NCBI taxonomy): domain Eukaryota; kingdom Metazoa; phylum Arthropoda; class Insecta; order Blattodea; family Blattidae; genus Periplaneta; species Periplaneta americana. The sequence goes on from NC_091126.1 coordinate 3,515,714, forward strand.
TATCTTTCGTGGCATAAACAAAACAAATTTACTGGCGTCGGCCTTAAAACATTCAAACAATTAAGCGTTCAAAAAACAAAACAAAAAGCCACAATTCAATATTTAGTTCTATCTTCCTCTTATCTCGATCATCTTGCAGTCGAGTGGCCATGGAATTGACTAGTCTTTGCAAATAGCGATTGTTTTTAGACACGATATTCCAGGCATTCTGAACATACCCACATACATAAGTATTCTGTCCATGGGCAGGTCTTTCATTGCAAACCCAGCAATCTCCAATCTTTCCTATTTTCTGCCTTCCTCTTAGTCTCCGCATATGATCCACATATCCTAATGTCGTCTATTCTTCTTTTCAACCAGAGACCCAACCAGTTACTTTTTATCTTTCTAATCAGTTTCAGCATCATTCTTTCTTCACTCACTTTTTCAAACACAATTTTATCTCTTATTCTATCTGTCCACTTCACACGCACCGTTCTTCTCCACATGCACATTTCAAATGCTTCAATTCGTTTCTCTTCATTTCGTCGTAATGTCCATGTTCCTTCCCCATACAATGCCACACTCCACACAAAGCACTTCACTAGTCTCTTCCTTAGTTCTTTTTCCAGAGGTCCGCAGAAGATCCTTCTTCTATTTAAAGCTTCCTTTCTTCATGTTTGCAGTTTTTCTTGGGAAGGATAGGCCTAAATGCGGTAACATCTCGTTGCTTTCCGCACACCACTATCTCTTTCGCATCTTATTAAATTCCAGGGGACCCAAGCGTGGAGATGAGGAGAGTGGATTTGACTAATTGGGCCCTCCGGACTTCACCGAAAGTCACGGCAAGGGTTAAATATTAATTCTATCAGGATGTTTGACCCTATCAGAGACCGGGAAATCTCAATCAGCCTTTGCCCCCCGCATCCTGGACTAGCTTCTACGAATCATCAGAAAATCTTAGAGTGTGATTGGGCCAATTTTTCCGAAAATGTTTCCACACTTTTGCCCTCGTAGCTCAGCGGACGAACGTCGAAATTTAGATGTCAACGTCTCAGGTTCAATTCCTCGTTACTCCTTTTCATTATATTGTGGTTCAAGATAGTATAATGTAATAATACAAAAAGGAAAACTAATAGCAGTATTATGCAACTGGATTTTTCCAAACCTAACATTAAATTTATGTTATTTATATCGCTAAAGAACGATTACAATATAAATAACTTGAATATTATTTATACAGTATCACTAAAGAACGATAACAGAATATAAATGATAAATATCGGTTTGTTTAATTAATATAAGATATTATATAATACTTATTTAATTGTCTAAATAAAATAACAAAGAAAGATGGTTATTTGTGTTATAATAATTACTTACATAAAATACAGATTATTTATATTGCGAAAGAACAATAACAATATAAATAACTTGAATATTATTTTATAATGCTAATGAAGGAAAACAGAATATAAATGATAACTTGAATATTATCTATATCGCTAAAGAACGATAACAATATAAAAAAAGTGAATATTATTCATATCGGAATTTCACAGATTTATTACAGATGTATTTAAGAAATAGTAGAAGAATAGTAATTAGTAACAGTGTCCTATTTATTCTTCTTGGAGCCAAATTTGTAACTTTTAAAAGTGTGGTTACTATGTTGAAGTGTATGTGTTGTAACGGATGCTTGATTTGTTATGTATGTGAGTCAGTTATGTGATGCTTGATGTCGTCGCAATGTCGTAATTATAGTTTGATTGTGTCTGTGTGACTATTGTGTATTAATTTATGATGTATGGTACGGAAAGCTGCGTATTTGTGTTATAGAAGTGTTACGTATGTGTGTTGTTAATGTTTTTGTATGTTCCAAATTGATACCTGATATTTATTTTGCAATCGCAATGCCTAATTTACGGTTTGTTTATGTTTTGTTTACATCGCGTAAGCTAATTTAATTTTCTTTTCTATTTCTCTTTATGCTTATCTTTTTTTGTGTATGAAACTATAGCCCTAACATACATATGTAAAATAGGGCTAACCACCATTGGAGATACAATAATAATAATTGTTATTCATATCGTTATAAAACGATAACAGAATACAAATGATGACTTGAATTTTATTCATATCTCTAAAGAACGATAACAAAATATAAATAACGTGATATCCATAAAGAACGATAACTGGATATAAATGATAATTTGAATAGCATTTACATCGCTAAAGAACGATTAAAAATAAAATGAAAACTTGAAGAAGGCCCGAACCCATAACTTTTGAATCATTAAACAAGCACTCTACCGCTGGTCTACGAGGCGCAGACATGGAACACTTTCATAGTTCGGGAAGTGCTTGTACAAGCACATGCATCGTGTAACATCGCCGCGACCCGAATTGGACTTTGAAAATATTCGCTGTTCACGAGTGCGGCCACTTTTTTTTTGACAGCTGTACATATGTTAAGCATTTTCCTTATCCATATCGACATGATTCGAATTCAATTTAGGGTTAATATTAACTCAATCACAGACATACTGTATAGGTATTCCATAGGCAACAACACTGTAGGACTTCGGGTCTTCATCACTGCATGCATGAAATATGTATGTAAAATACATGGAAAAAATCAGTTACATTATAATTTTTATTTTAACTGCACTCTTAACTTCACACTTGACATAATATTTCAATTAAACACTACATGGTTTTCTTTATGTTAATCAAGTAAGATATTTCACTACAATCAGTAAGTACATTTTCATTCGATACAGAAAGTAGTGGGTGCCTCAAATTTTAACAACAAAGTATATAATACATTAAAACTAGATACACGTAAGTGTATTCCTACGTATTCTCTATATTTATATATTCACAGCAATGATTTCACCTCTACAGTTGCAGTGAGGAGCGTGCCATTCCTGCAGCTACGTGCTACTTATGTGGTCCTTCTAAGGAGGGTGTTATTGTAATCAAACATTAATTTTGAGAGATGTACCATACATTTATCACTTCAGTGTTTTCTATTATGACTAGGGACCGGATTTTTATGTAATATCAAGGTGTGAAATATGTACATATTTATGTAAGAAAAATAAGATGAATATGTACCAAAATAAGTATGTAAAATCATGAAAATATTTAATATAGGATAGGTAAGACTCTGCAGTTGCGATTTCATAGAGTACCCGACTTTTTTACCGCACACTTGACACATTACTATTTTTCCATCTGTAGTGAAAGCTTCGTCCATCGCAATCCATGATTTTACTGTATATTTGTTGTTAGGGTTGAAGATAAAGGGGCCATTTTAGTTAGTTAAAAGCAGTAGATAAACTCACTTGCACTTTATACTGTAACAACTAAAATTAGAGAACTGAGTGAAATGAATGACATAACATAACTGCAAGCACTGTTTCGCTTTACTGGATTAGGAGAAAATAAGAGGAGATGTGGGACACATGCGTTTTAGCTGCTCCCTGTAAGAAACAAAGTACTGCCTACTAAAACCTCAAACTATAGCCATTTAAAAACTGTTGTTTGAAAAGTGACATTCCTGTCTCATTCAGAAGGGTAGGATTATTCCAGCCGAGAACCATACTTTCTGATTGCTCGGAAAATCCCATTTCCGTATAGGTCTACTAAATTTAAAGTAAAGAGGTCATGCAGTAACCTGAAAAGCTATTTATTTTAATCTTTGAACAACATTCTAGTTTGTTCCTTTGCTCCAGCTTCTTTTCAAGCTACTTTATTGCAGCTCATGTCAGACTTGACACGGGTTTTCCCTGGAAGGATTAGGAAGAGGGTGGGTAAGGTTGCAAATTGCATGGGAATGGGTTGTTAAAACGTATGCAGAACAATTATAGTTCGAGACAAATCATGTTGTCTTCGTTTCACTGCACCGCATGAAGGCAACGCTACTTTCTGAGTGAGTTTTACAATACAAGGTAGTTGAGTGAGAAAGGTTGCCTTTTGTTCACTCATATTTACAGTGGGCGGTATGGGGTGAGTGCCTCTATTACTTTCTGGAACTAAGAAATATAGCCTTTCTTGGGTAGGCTAGGTAAAAAGGCTTTTTAAATCTGTGTATTTCAAATTGTAAACTTCCCCAGAAAAAAATTTCTCTTTTTTCCTTTCAGAGAACTAAAAATGAATAAAACCCCTAAATATGTAGATTTATGTAATACCAAGCCATAATATGTAATGTGGGGTAAATATGTAAAAATATGTAGGATCAAATTTTAATATATTAGGGGAGAGTCGGGTAGTATCGGACATCGGGTAGTATCGGACAGTGCGTTTCTTTCATCTACCACCATATGGTAGTACCTGAATGACATGGTACCGTTTCTCTATGCGACATCACAGAAACGTAACCATGTCAATCAGGTACTATCATCGTGTGGTAGATGAAAGAAACTAATTGTTCGATATTACCCGATGTCCGATACTACCCGATCTCCCCTAATGGTAATTACAAGATTCGCAAAGATGTTATTTATATACGGTTAGGTTGAAAGGAATATAATATGTAATTACATAAAAATCCGGTCCCTAATTATGACATAGCTAGTTTTTTATTATACTGTAAATTGTGAGGAAAATGTTACAAGTATAAAATAATGGGGAAGATGACATGACGTGCACTAATAATGAACAGTTGTCACTACTAATTTTTCCTTTAATGTAATTCGGTTTTAAAAGTGTTTTCAATAATATTTAGTTCTCAGTGCTGCTGTAAGCTTCAGATTACGTTCCTGAAGCGAGCGCGGGGTCTTGATAAACAAAGAACTTCATTATGTACAGGTCCACTTCTCTTTCGCGCTTTCTTTGTGAGACTGCTTAGTACACGATCCAACGACACCAAAAGCATATTCAGCATTAGATGTCAAGCCACTTATGGAAACTTTTTCTATATTTGTTCATATAAAATAAATTTCTCTCTAGCTACTTATTTTTGTGACTGGAATTTACTCAGGATTCGGTGACAAGCAAGCACAATTAACAATCTTAACAGTAGCTTTAAAACGGATTGTCTGCTAAGTTTTCAAATCATTATTTTACAGTAAACAGTTAAATAGTTCATCACTTCTTTCTGCTTTGTCATCTGTATGGCGCCAAACACGAAAAAGATCGTTCTGCGATACCTCTTCTGAGAGTACTAAAACGTGAAAAAAAGGCAAAGTTGCAAAAAGTAGCAGATAGTCTTTATGTAGGAGAAAGAATAAGATATTGGCTTTAGTCTTCTGAAAAAAAAATTTGACCAATCGTTGACAATTCTAGATTTCCGGGTGCAAACTACTCAAAACTAGAAGTTAAAATAGCAATAATTTCTCAATTTTCAAGCAAATTTCACTTTAAAGTAGTAAGTTGTGTGGGACTTTTAAAATATCACAAACATATCCCATATCCACCAGTAACAGACGAAAATGTCGAAAAAAAAACACGTCCTTTCAAGCACAGTCATCGAACATAAATTATGAGCTCGGCTTGAGGCCGGGGATGCGATAAGAAACGCCAGACTTCTGACTTCTTTTGCAACACAGATAAGCATAACTATAACAAATCTCGTATCCTTGGATATTATGTATAGTAATTAAAAACTCCATAAAACATGAAAATATGTGATACTCAATTTTTGTATTTTGCCGCGACCAGATAGGCTACAGTAGCTAAAAAGGATCATTGTGCGCCGTGAATAACGTTGCATTGGTGTTATAATTGTTATAGGATAATAAAAATGGATAGAAATACTTTATTTGTAAACACGTTTTGTAACGCTTTAAATATTTCAAAATATAAGATAACATATACATCTGTGAAACGATCCCTCGTTTGTAATGTATATTTTGGTTTCAGAATGCTTCAAAGTATTCGCTTCGAAATTATTTGTATTAGTGTTCCATCAACAGATAGGCCTATATCAAGCGGCGATGAAGCCACCACCACTTAACACTTTTTAGTTAAGAATCTCATTTAAATTCTGCGTGCATACTTAAGAAAATAAGTGGATCAGACGTGCTTTTCAATTCATTTGAATATACCTTGGTGCTTAATTATATATATATATATATATATATATATATATATATATATATATATATATATATACACACACACACACACATATATATGCAGAGTGTTTCCGAGGTGGTATTACAAACTTTCAGGGATGATGGCGAAGGGCACATGTATCAATTTGAGATTAGGAACCCTGGTCCCGAAATGACCGAGTCGAAAGTTACAAGCAAAAATAGTTGTGTGGAAATGAAATAATTTTATTCCTCTGTACACCTTATTTATGTGTATTTATGTGTACATCTTGCACATACCGTATTCATCTGACGTTGTTTACGTTGTCTACTTACAGTATTCCATTCAGTGCGCTGTCTGAGGGATGGGACAGGAAACTACACTAAAGCAATGCAGAGAGCGTAATGTGTAACGGACATGTTCGGTCCTGATATGCACGTCTGTAGACAGTAGTGTATGTGTACAAGTTGCAGTGTCCAGTCGGTCAATCCTAGTGAAATGGAGGAGTACACGACAGCGGAATAAGCAGACCTGATTTTCGAATACGGATGAGCCAATGGGAACAGTAGACAAGCTCACAGATTGTATCGGGACAAGTACCAACGTAGGAGACATCTGGCTCATACCATCTTTGCACTACTGTTCCAAAGGTTAAGGGAAGGAGGACACGTGGTGCGAAATCACAATTCCGTTTCCTCACAACTATTTTTGCTTATAACTTTCGAATCGGCCATTTCCGGATCAGGGTTCCTCATCTCAAATTGATAAGGGAATTCGGGGGAATATGGGCACGTAGGGAATATGGGCAATATTACGTTTTCATGTCGAAACTCTTGCAACGAATTGTTTTTTCGCTAATAGCGGTTAGTATAAAGTGAGAGTATCGTAATGGTTGCTGTGGTAGCGCGCTGTGCAGTATTGTCTCGTTTTGTTGTTAGAACAGCCATCTAAAACGTGGGTATTGACTTCCAAGTATACTTATTTTAGCTATGTTATATGCAGTAAATTACACAAGAACTTTATAAAATAGTTTAAATCTAATAGTATACATTCAGAATACACATCTTGCGTCAGACATTGTTTTGTGAATAGTTTACGGTAGTGTCAACGTTGAAAGTAAACTCTACATGTCGGGGTAATATGGGCGCTAATGTTCGGGGGAATATGGGCAAGCATTACACTTCATAAAAATGACTCTTCAATCTTGATGAAAATGGCCTACAAATGATTACAAGAGCGAAAGATCTCATTGCATCCAAAGAACACAAAGTGGTGCATTGCATTTACCCTAAAGAAAAGGGAGAAACCATTACCCTTGTGGCCTGCTTCAATGCAGCAGGGAACTACTTTTCTCCAAGTATCATTATAAAAGGAGTGAGGACAATAATGACTGAAATAACAGCTGCCTGCTGTCAATAAGGTTACCTCAACAAGCAGTCTGCCTACATTAACGGAGATACGAGATGTGATCATTAAATTCCAAGACCTGTCCCATAAATGGAAATAAAATTATCTCATTAAAATTTGGCTGCCATTCCCTTCAAGGTAGTCCACTTTGGCAGCTATACACTGATCCCAACGTGTCTGCCATTTTTGGAATGCCTCCTGGAATTCGCGTTCTTGAAGCCTGTCAAGCACCTTCTGCGATTCGCGTTGGGTCTCCTCCACAGTGCCAAAACGGTGACCCTTTAGCTTGAATTTCATCTTCGGAAACAAAAAAAAAAAAAATGTCACAGAAGGCCAACTCTGGTGAATACGGGAGTGAGGAACGACGACCATCTTATTACGGGTGCAAAACTGGAGTGTTGCGAGAGCTCTGTGAGCTGGCACAGTGTCGTCATGGAGCATACATTTGTTCTTTGTCCAGAGTTGTGGTCGTTGATATTAAAAATGGACGTGAGGATCATTATACACAATTTGTCGAATTTTTTCGACATTTTCGGTAGTGTTGCACGTGTGTAGTCGACCTGGCTTCTAGTCGTCTTTCAGCGATGTTCTGTCATTTCCGAAACGCGAAAGCCACTCAAAACATCTCGCCTGACTCACTGCTTCATTCCCGTAGGCTAGCTTCAACATTCCATGGGTTACGGTTGCCGATTTCTCGAAGAATTTGACGTTGGATCTCTGCTCCACTTTCGAGTCCATCGAGATTTCGCAAATGAGCGGATGAACGTCCTCACAAATCCTTGTGTAACACAGGTCTCAGTGAAGAAATCGCTTCGAAACTTTGTGTCACGTCTCTTCAAGGTCGTCTAGTGTCACTGCTGCGTACGCGTATCAATCACGTGATCCCTTCGCCCACAGCAGAGACAATCTCGGAATTTAATGATCACACCTCGTATATTTTTCTCATTAATCAAGGACTTCGTAGCTTATTTCAACATCAGTAAGCATGCACCTGCAATTTTGATAGTAGATGGCCGTGATTTATATAGTTGTAATCCTGACACTTAACTTTTCAGTAGAAGACGGACTACTCATGTTTTTTCTTCCTCCACATAACACAGACTGGCTTCAATCAGCAGATAGGAGTCTGTTCGATCCTCTGAAGAAAGCTTACAACAGTGGTGCTAGAGCTTTCTTCAGGCAATATAGGAGAACCTTTTACGAAGGTCGAGTTTGCTTTCATTGTCAAAGAAGCATGGAACAGATGTGTCAATGTATGTCTGGCTGTAAATGCCTTCAGGCCCTTTCCACTGCACACGAGTGTCACTCCTGACTGTGCTTGCACTCAGGTGACAAGCCTACAATTCATGCAATTCCTTCAAATGTCTTAGAATCTCCAAACGTCATTCATCGCCAAAGAGTCGCATCATCTGCCAAAGGCGTTACGCAATAACCATCACAAATTGCATATACAATATATAATATAGTTAATACAGTTATATTTTCAAGTATTTTAAGTGTTTTTTCACTTCTTTCAGTTGACTATGATTCAAATCGTTAATGCCCATTTTACGCCCACACTCGGGGGAATATGGGCAAAACACATTAACTTGCATTTTCCAGTTTTATTTGCATACGATTAGGAGTAAGCAGTCAGGATTCTTATATGATATAGCTAAATTGTTAAGAGACATCTCAGCTGTAAAATTAATTAAAATAAACCGAGAGATATTGCACCCGAATTGTATGAAGGTGCCCATATTCCCCCGACTTCCCTTACATGTGCCCTTCCCCATCATCCCTGAAAGTTTGTAACACCAGCCCGAAAACATCCTATATATATACTTACTGACATTTAAGGAACCTGGAGGTTCATTGCCGCCCTCACATAAGCCCGCCATTGGTCCCTATCCTGAGCAAGATTAATCTAGTCTCTACCATCATATCCCATCTCCCTCAAATCAATTTTAATATTATCCTCCCATCTACGTCTCGGCCTTCCCAAAGGTCTTTTTCCCTCCGGCCCCCCAATTAACACTCTATATGCATTTCTGGATTCGCCCATACGTGCTACATCCCTACCCTACACTTGAATGAATAGAACACCTATATTAATTAGAACGTTTAGTTGGAAATTTCATCAGTCTGGGCAACATCGCCGATAACATACTGCTCTTTCTTCTCGTAATACAGATGTAAGAGGTCAACGAATTCAGGTCTGTCTGCCTACCTTCCACCTCCCTCTCTGACTACAACGTTGCAATCTGTTCGCATCGTTCAGTGGCTTCAAATTATGTATTTGAAATTAAATTTACACGAAAACCCTCCACACTATTGAAATACGACAAAGGGATAAATGATTCTTTATTAGACTTTCTATCGCTATGGGCAAAATTCACGATCCTACTCGCAGTAGTTACCTAATAAGAGGGTGTCAAACATTTGTGAGAAAACTATGAACTTTCCACCAATATAGTATTATACATTTTTTGTTACATACAACATGGCCTATTCGCTCTGAAAATCTGCAGGATATAATGGTGAATATAAAATTGAAGGTCGCAAAATCTAGGCAAACTGGCGTTAGTCAGCAATGAAATTCACGGAGAAAAATATGAAAATAGCTACGGTACAGTTGTTTTATAATCTTGGATTTACTTTGAAATGGAACGTTGGTCGATTCAGCAAAGTATGTGCTATAAAACGTTCAGTTGTGGGGATTCGGAGACCAGGATGGCCTGTCTGCCAGACATCTCATCCTCGTGCGAAGACATGGAAAAAGTAATACTTGAAGTAAAGCGTAGTCTCTCTGACGTCACAGAATCGACAAGAAGAATTTATATAGTTAGCAAAACAGAGGTTACCTTAGATTGTTCCTTACTATATTTGCCCTGATGCTGGTTCACGAGAGTTCCATGGAAAACTATCACGTTCCTTTATGATATGGAATATGGGCCTTACACTGTTTTTTTTTAATTCGATGGCGACACAATAACAGTGAATATTAATTCATTGTCGACTGACCATGCAGCTTATTAGCTTCAGCAGATTATTACCTCCCGATTTGTTGACTTTGCATGGCCTTTGCTTTATTGACAGCTCCGGATTTGAAGGTGAACTACTGCAGCAGTTCATTCCAATAGTGCGAGTTCGCCTCAAGGATGTAATTATTTAAAATTTGTTTAAGTAGAGATGAGGAGTGTCGTTTCAAAACGTGTTAAGTCCCCCCTCCATCAAAATTTAGTTTGATGCGATTTCGCACTTATAAGCATGTCTTATATCTTATATCATAACAAAATTGGATCAATTCGTATTATATTCTGTGTTTTTTTGTATGCGCTTTCTGATGCATCGGATCAAATCGTGTTAAATTCCCAACCGTTTTCCTTTCTTTGGTTGACCTGAACGAAATGCCGCATTTTTTCCTAAGCTATCAGCGATGTGTACAATGTAATGAATAACGGTTGCTTACTACTTTTGTGCAGAATGGATGGTTATGCAATAGTTGGAGAAAGATCAAAGAGCATCAGGAAAAATCTGCGAACAAAAACAAAAAGGAATCTCGAAATGGAAGCAAGATAAATACATCAGCTGTGTTACTACAATAAACTGAATTAAATATCTCAGTCTGAGATAATATTATCTTCTAAACTACATGCATTTCTCTATACACACAATGGGGAAAACTGGACCTTTCTACACCAATCGTTTCCAATTCATTCCCACAAAGTTCCCTACATTCTATACAAATGAAGTGGCATCAGGAGGAATGTCATTTCTCGAAACACTCAGCTTTGAGCAGGACGTTACTTGCATAAGACTTTTCTTGATAGATACAGCGGGCAGAACAAAAACATGCACATAGTACACGTCCTTTCTTTCTGGCTCCAAAGCAAGGCACCGCCACATATTTCCGAAGTTGTAATGTATTTTCCAGTGCGGGGCCATTCGGAGTCGTAGAGAAAACGTTGCGCAAGAAAGCCGAGTCCTCACCTGTGAGTAACGGCCAGGTCGGGACAAGTTACCTGGTTGAGGTTTTTTCAGGGGTTTTCCTTCAACCCAATATGAGCAAATGCTGGGTAACGTTCGGTGCTGGACCCCGGACTCTTGTCTTTTCACCGGCATTATCACCTTCATCTCATTCAGATGCTAAATAACCTAAGATGTTGATAAAGTGTCGTAAAATAACCTAGTAAAATAAATAAGTAAGAAAGCCGAGGTAATTACCCCTAATGAATATAGGTTTTTTTTTATGAAACAGTGGGTTCCGTTAAAACTCTAGGAGAAAATTGGCCAATTCGAGATTATAAATCTCTAGCTTCACAGTAAAAAAGGTGGGCGCAATCAAGGATATGTAAAGGGTTACGTTAGAAAGGATCAATAAAAATGGAAAATCAGAGGTTACTTTGAAAATGGAACCCACATTTAGATATGATGATCCTTTCAAAGTAGGCACTCGTATTATAAAACGAGGAGTAAGAAGAATAACAGTGCCACAAATCTTACTCATGCTAAGAAGAACGATGTGGATACTTTGCTGAAAGTGATATTTGAAGATAGTTGGGAAGAACTGGATGACGTGGGGTTCTGTGTTTCTGCCTCAGCAATGATACAGGATCTTCTACTGAAAATAACGAACATGGTGAACATCTTCATGAAGAATCAGGTTTTGAAAGACTTTGAAAGACTGTATTTTCATAATTATATTACTTATGTGTATTCATTTTAGACTAAAGGGTACTCAAAAAAATAATGTAGCTTCAATTTTATTAGTGCCCTATTATAATTTATGATAGGCCTATTTCGTTGATAATAAATACGGAACACAGAATATTTAATCTCAAATAACCATTTCTGTTACTTTATAACAAATAGTAAATTACATGTCTGTGAAAAAGATAAATAAATGAAACAGCATTGTGTAAGAAACAAAAAGTGTTGGATCAAAACGTATTAAATACTTTGTGTTGCTTCAAAACGTAACTTATTAAGTAACAAATTAACAGTCAAATTGCTCCGCATTGTGATTGGAAACACATTTCAGATTGGTTATAAATGTCTATATTAACACGATGGCAGTTCATTTTTATACATATTCAAAACACTTTAGGAGAAAAACGTTTTTATTGTTTCCTGTAAAATTAGAATTCGGGAACATAATACGTTTTGAAACGATGCTCGTCAGATATTATTAACTATTAAATATTTTATTCTATTTTAAAATTAGTTTGCTTAATAATACTTTATCTTGCGTGTGAGGATAGACAGCATGTGACTATGAACCTCCCGGACGAAACAACGAAGTGAACGATTAGTATCATTCTTGAACTTTTGAATTCCTGCCGTAGACGTCGAGGTATATAATATGTGAATGTTAAAAAGTCAAATTTTTGTGGCACATAGGTCCATGGTACATTTTATTCTTGGACTAGTTAGGACACGAAAAAAAATATCACAGGACAACTATGTTACAATCGCGGGTAATGAAAAAGGAAATGTGACCGACTGACAAGAAAGTCTTCCAAAAACCTCGGGCCGAAACAAACAGAAACGAAGTGAAGTGTGTATACGAGTAGCATTCTGTCAAATATAAAGATTCATAGTACCGAACTAATAGTTTATATTGCAGCACGTGTTTTGGCCTGGCGATTGCAGGACCTGTTGGATTTCAGTATTTAGTTTTATTGCTGCTGGTTGACAGCGCGCATGCTGTGGTGAAAGACTAATCAATGGCAGTAAAGAAGTGCTGAGCGGTCGTGTAGGCGAGGAACAGCAGTCCGAGATGATCCATTAACCCTTCCCATCTGGATTCGAGATATCGATTTCCTGTCCGCAATAAGTAAAGGATGGAGGGGCTGCAGGTGCCTTGGGATTTAACGTTGCTTGTAACATGCCCACGTCCACTCTCGGTCGTATTAACTCTAAACATCACGCCGCGCCGGGCCGTGTGCTGGTTGCAGCTATTAGTTGCTTCCTCCGTCAAGTGGCCGCCGCCTACTTCCGCATTGGCCCGCCACCGCCACCGCCACCGCTCATTACGCTTTAACGCTTGCTTTGCTTTGAGAGTTCTTTACCAATTCCTTCTATTACTCTGGGGCATAATGTGATGTGAGAAGTCTGACAATAGAACGGAATAGACAGTGTATTCTTCTCCTAGTGCATTTGTAACAGAGCAGACCTGATACCGAACATGTATTTGATTGAACTCCGCCTCCACTTCAAAGAAAAAGAAGAGTAAGAGGTCACGTGGACCTTGAACTTCCCTGCAGAGTGTGCTCAAGCCTCGTAGTACCAGACGTATACATCGATACATAAAAAGCCATTTCCTTATCACAAAGATGGGTGTATAATCAGAAACACACATTACATGTTTTTACTGAAAATTGATTGTCTGAACATTTCTTAACAAGTATGTATGTACATTCTAGTGATTCTTATTATAATAAACCGTTGAAAGAGAAAACGCACTATTTTAAACTCTTGAGTAAGCCCATGTATAAAACCTCTTATCCAGAAAGAAAGAAAGTGGAAAGAATAAAAGTTATTGGTAGCTACGCATTTTTACTACGATCCTAAGATGCAACCTTTCCAACTAAAAATGTAAATTGTGATTCGATAATGACTTCTGCAAAACCAGTTTAATCCAATGAACAGTAATTTTACCTCTAGTTTTAAGTTCCAAAAGCCGTTATTTGCTGTAGATTTGAAGATATTATTTAAGCAGCTTCATTTTTGTACAGATACATCTTCTGGTGTAAAATAACTTTAGATAAAGTATTAGGCTGATTAGTAAATCTTTCTGTTGTATTCGAACTCGCCATTTTGGCAACAGTGATTTCAGTAAAGCCACCAGACTGCTGTGGGGCCAGAATGTGAATTACAATCGTTGCTGATTGGATGCATCGGTACACCTACATGGAAGGAGACATTTTAATGTTTACTTACTGTGACATCACTCGTGGTACCATGGAAACAGAAGTGTAAGATGAACTTCTTGTTTCGAGGTTTTACACGCAGTCCATCTCCTTCCATTCTCTGTTTCGCGTGTCTTGAAGTTTCCTCATGCCACACAAAACTGTGAAAGTGAAAGTAATGGGTTTTACACATTGCAGGTTCCAGTTCTAATTATATCGATTCAGTTGCTGAAAATTTTAATTTTCATAGACAAGTGCACGTTGTATTGGGTCTGCTTGTCTGCGGTGTGTAGGCTTGCATTGCATTGCTTAAGCTATGCGACCTCCTGTTCCCGCCACGCCACGCTATGAGAAGAGTATCACAAACTATACGAAATAGCGAGGCCTGGCACTTAGTAATACCCAACACAGTTTTTATCTATGTAAATAATATAAACTTTGGTAGCTACAAATTATGGCACAGAAAATAGCTTAAAGGATATAAGCCTAAATACAGTAAATGTAGGCCTAATTTTGCAAATGAATGAAAATGGAAACAAAGTTGCATGCAGTATTAACATGCACACACATACACATATACATGCACACACATACATATATACATACAGACATACATACATACATACATACATACATACATACATACATACATACATACATACATACATACATACATACATACATACATACATACATACATACATACAAGTTCCTGGAGAGTGCAACATGTCCGTGTAATAGTGGAAGTCAGGCTATAGATCACTTGCTGTATGATTGCACAATATTAAGAAAACAGAGGGAAATTCTAAGAAACACCATCTCGAAGACAGCAAGTTGGCCACCTAACAAATATCAGCTTATAAAATTACATCTTCAACCATTCATTACCTTCATCAATTCAATAGATTTTGAACAATTGTAGGAATGCATTTTGTTACTAGGTTACACATATTTATCATTCAACTTTTATAAAATTACCAATTTGTTTAAAAAAGTCACAATTGCAATATATTCCAATCATGTATATATACTTTCTTTTCTTTTTATTTAGGTTAAGCCATATATATGTATTTGTATTAATTCTCTATCTTCCTTAGGTAATATCAGTGTATCCAAATGTATATTTATCGTAGGAAACGGAAAATCTAAAACATGTAGCATTACTCTGTGATGGAGCATGTTGTTCAATAAAAAAACATACATACATACATACATACATACATAAATACGCAAACAACGCGCATACAAACACACACATATATACATATACATACATGCATACATACAGCAGGTGCACCATTCAAGTTGTTCATAATAGGAAATATCTAAAATCCCGAAGCGTTTTGGAGAGGAATGTTGTAAATCAAACTTAATTGACGTTAAATGGGAACATCAAACCGCATTATTTAGTTCCTATTTGGATAACGTTTTCACGGTTATGTGAAATTCAGTGTAATTTTTTTTACTGAAAAGCCTATAATGTTTATTTTCCATTTTATTCCTCTTATAAAAACGAAAAACATTTGTATGAACCGTTTTTTAATTTACCGAATAGTTTCACAGATATTCGAAAAGTAATGATTGGGAAAAGAAATTAGTACATTTGATAACCATGTACTTGTTTGTTCATGAGAAAACTCCTTCCGCATGAGGACTTGAACCAGGGACATTTCGTAACGCTAGTCCTAGGTACGATGCCTTAGCCACGACACTGCGGTACGGGACACGCACGCGCACACGCGCACGTACGCACGCACACACACACACTTATAATACGTTGTAGCCTATATTCAATAATTATGCATTGAGACGTGTAAGTACCTGTATGATATTACACAAGAAAGAAATTCGTGTCTATGCTGCACATATTTTAATGCATATGTGTTAAAATTTTGTTGCTTACAGAAGCAAAGAAACATAGTATCAATAATAATAATAATAATAATAATAATAATAATAATAATAATAATATAATAAATATAAAAATAATTGAGTGTCACATCGCACATCGCAGTGCGAACTCCTCGGCTGTATTTACAAATATTGAATGAAATGTTTGTAAGTTGATGAAGGATGAACTGGAACAATAAATACGCTGCCACTCGTCAGATCATTGTAAAGCATAAATGGGAAGCAGGAACGTAACGTCTTCACACAAATCACTTAAGACGGAAGAAAATGACTTCCCTTCCGTATCGAGTGACTCCGTCCTTTATCGAGATCTTTTTGTCTTTCCGCGAAGTCGTAAGGTCCAATTAATTGTGGACTAATATATTGTCCTGCTTGGCACAATGTCTTTCTGCCTCTTGAGCTAGCTTTCCAATTATCCTGTGCTGGAACTCATTCCCACCTCCGCCCCCCCCCCCGCCGCACCTGATCGATGACCTCTGCTCCTTCGTAATGGAATGAAGGACATTCTTTACCTTCAACAGTGCAGTGATTTTTCTTCCATCCTTTATTTGCAACTCTTTGTTATTCTCAGGCAAGGTTCCCAGGTGCTGAGTTTAGATTCCAGATTAAGACAATTTCGACTGGAGAGTAGAGGGAAAGAGAGAGACAGTCGAATTACATTGATGTGCGCGCGCGCGCAAGTTTCGAGTCCCCGACCACAAAATGATGGCGATAAAATTAAAGTTCTGAAATGGAAATGAATTGGACCTGAGCAGTAAAAATAGGAAAAAAAGGAATCAGCAGATGAACTGTGGTGATATAGAAAGTATTAGGTAACAGGTTTCGTTTGGTGCCAGAGAGGATGTAGAAGGAGTTAAACATCTGTTTTGTAGAGTTCTACGAACCGACTGATGCACATAGAGTGTATACTTAGTGCATTGTTGCATAACACATGGGAAGTGAGTTGCTTGCTAGGAAGTTTCATTGTTTTAAGACTTCAGATAAAGTTTTCTCAGGAAATACTATTGGTGTAGATGTTAATGTTTCTGTAATGATAAATAATGGATTTGGAACAAATTAAAACATTCTGAAGTTGAAGCAGATGCCAGAGCTGAAAGGAAACATAATAATATTAAAAATGGAAGGTACAAGCTCGGAAATGAAACTGATAAGCCAACTGCGATTTGTTCTGCGTCGTGCATTTCATTATATCGACGATTAGATATTTAAAAATATATCTGTAGCTAGTTAACATATTTTCAGTTTAATTTTTCACTTTTTTTTCAAGCCACTACTATTTTTACCAGGTTTGGGGCCGTCAGAGCGCGCCCCTTAGTGCGAGAGTTCAGGCGTAATCGCGGAGTGAAGTAGATACCGAGAGGCGCTGAGCCACGTCAGTCAGTTTGGTTTACAGATTTTGTTAATGATTTGACGTGTTACTGAATTATTTGTTGAAATTATCATTGAGATTTGGTTGAGAGTTTGTCAGTGATTCAGTTCAGGGACGTTTATTCAGGTGAAGTAAATGAAGTGCTACTTCACCTATTTATGTGTAAAACACAATTTTATCTCGTATTAATAATTAATTCCAGTTATTACCGGTACCGTATTTCTAGAATAATAAAAAGTTTTCTTTTCAGTCGTTATGAACAGTGTTTAGTTGTATAAATAGTACCTGTAACGTCCGCTGAATAGAATAATGTCAACTGTTACGAGCGCCGAACGGTGTCTATTAGAACTTACAATACTGTAGAGGTGAAATTATTTGGGTTCCCATTCTCATACAGCACTTGGTTTCCATGGAAACGTGACGTCACGCACTAAAGAAAGATAGTATGAGTGAAGTGCATTTCTGAGTCTTTCAGTTACGGAGAACTGTCAGACTTGTTGCAGGTGGAGTAACCAGTTTGCAGATCTAACGATACTAATAATAGAGAAGGGTTGAAGCTGGTCTCTAAGGCCGGGGCTATTGTTTAAGGGCCGTGAAATTTTTACAGTATGTACTACCTGACTGGAGAATAAGTTCGTATTCTCTTTCCCTGTGTCTTAGCAGCCACCCCTGCAGTGGTAAATTAGCTGGCGCTATGTTATTTTATCAGGAATACATCCCACATACATTAGCAAAGTTTAAAAGTTGTTTTCTGAGGCGTGTATTATTTCTTCTCATGAACTCGCCAGTTTTGTTCGAGCTCTTGTATTTGAAAGTTTAACGCGCGCATAAATGTACAAATGTAGTTTAATACTATGTTCGTATATATTAACTTATTATTTAATGTATTTAGAATGTACTAGTGATAAGTGTATATATATAGTCTATTAATCCTACATCTAAGTGTATATTATATATTTAATCACTACGGGTGCTATTCATAGACATTTCGCTAGCCCGCGCTACGAGCGTGCTAAACTAGCCCCGGCTATGGACTGATTACTTGTACAGGATTCATATATCATATCATATCATATCATATCATATCATATCATATCATATCATATCATATCATATCATATCATATCATATCGCTAACACTAGTTTATGAATACGAAAAACGTTAGTTCGCTGATCATCCACCGGAAGCCCGCGCTAAGAATGTCCATGAATACGGCCCTAAAGTACTATTATACAAATACGAGTTCTTAGGTACCAGTACATAGGAAATGTTGATAAATGAGTGCGAAATGTGTATCTCGAAAAACGGTTTGTAATTTATTAGAAATGTCGTTTTGTAGACTTAAATATGAGGATAAAAATATGTTTTAAATTCTTGACGATCTACAGTTCCAGTTGTTCTTTGTTTTAAAAAGTGCTAAGAAAATAGAGAAGTTGCCTGAAGTAACTTTAAAAATTCTTGCGATGAAAGAAGCTTTTCTGTTTGAAAAGATTGAACATTTCACTCGGAATGCTACATCACAGGAGGGAGACTTTCATCATTAGCCTCATAGTTTTGCATAGAATATACTGTCTACCCTCAGTTAAACTCAGACATTTTATGAAGACATCATCGACAGGTTTGCTGCTTTAAAAGATAGGAGGATTGACTTGGTACGCAAGAAATTGTGTGAGTCTTGAAATAAATCAGTTTTCCTGTTTGCATATGTTCTAGAACTATTAAAATTGGACGTAGTTTACTCATTATATTGGTAAAACTGTTCATGCATTTGTTTATGTGAACAGTACTTCATCTATTTTTTTTTTGACGGCGAGCCGCTACTGATTCAGTTTTGTGTTAAAATTGTTGCTATTGTGCGTAAGTCATATTACTCATTGTAAGTTACGCAACAACAATAAACACATGAATAACAGTGGCAAAGCGATTCCTGACAATCTTGTTTCATACAGGGAAACTGTTAATGTTACCAGGCACAGAGCTTTACGGAACACACGCTACTGGAAAGTAAAGTGTCTCCGTTGGCATTTCAAAATCCTTAGCACGAATGGTCACTAAATCCTATAAAACTACATTGGTCCACGAATTACTATCACGAGATCAGCTGAGTAGAGTCTAGTTTTGTAGATACTGGAGAATGTTGATAGGGACAGTGGGTCCTGAATTAATATTTTGTGATGAATTATGGTTTGAATAACATAGCCAGGTCATTTCTCAAAACAACCTGTTCTGAAGCGCAGAAAACCTTCCATTTGCATGAAGTCCCACAGTATAATGAAAATATTTATGTATGTTGCGGTTTGAGTACACACAGAATAATAGGACCTATTTTTATGACGGCACTATCAATGCTGCAAGATATCGAGCAGAAATATTATAACTTTTTTCGAACATTCTTTCAACAGGATTCTGCTACGAACCACTGGATCTTCTTTCAGAGAGTTTTCAGGATTGGACTGTGACTTCTTCTTAGTCCCGAACGCAATACATGTGATTTTAATTTGTGGAGGAACATAAAGGACAAAATTATAAGACTAACCCTCACACAATACACAACTAAAGTAAAGCATCAATCGATAAATCGATGGTCTAGAACCATATTGTTCTAAGTCCATTTCTTTCAGAATATTTGTTATGAGGTTAGGTGAATGTACTATGTGTAGAGTCATCTATTAATAACATATGAAGTAAATTATTTCGATTTAAACATCGTAAACGAAGAAAACCATCTTGTTCCATGTTGATATTTCTATTATTTTCAAGGCCACAGTCGCAGCAGTAGCATATTACATATTAACATACTGTCAGAATTCTGCCTAATTCTGGTCACAGTCACCGTTAATCCTAAAAAAACTCGACCTCATGATGTGTATGAGTTCATTAAGTTCTTACATTTTGAGCCAAATATGATAAAATTAACATTAGTGGTAAAGCGTGTATATCATGGAAGCTGTTTTTGATGCATTTATATAAATACTTTCGTTTCAATTAATGTGCTCGACCTAGTTTCTTAATAATGGTGCTCATATATTCTTCATGCAATGTTTATCTGTGTTTTCTGACGATTATTAAAATGAATTATGATGCAGACGATAGTATTAAGGGAGAAGATGAGTTAAATTTGTAACTTCTGTAGTTTTTGAGCTATTTGGTTCTTTTTTGGCACACATATTCCACACGATATCTGCAGTGCTTGGGAAAAGTGGCGTAAGTCAGTTTCCACAAACATTTTTTAATAATTTGACAATTTACGGAACATCTGCTCGCTTGCGAAAAGATACATAAGTATTTCTCCCATTACAATAATTCATACAGAAGAAAATCAAATCGACTTAAACCAGTGTGAAGACAGTTTTTTCCCTTCTCCTGTAAAATTAACATTTTTGACTTGTGCCGCTTTTTCCGAGAACTACAGATATATACATACTACAAATTTTCATGCATGTCACCCAGATATTTTCTGAGTTATGCCTTTTTTTCTAAAAAGAAAACTGGGACGTATTTTCAAAATCTCTCTCTTCGTACATATTTTAAATAGGCCTATATAATCTAGAAAAAAATTGCAGTATCTTTTATGTGCTTAGAAAAGCACTAAGCATCCATATTTTAGAAATATATCCTTAGAATATAGAAACAAATATTATTTTATTAAAAGTTATTTTTTTTTTAATTTTATAGTAGGTCTACCTATTGTTATATAAATTATTCTTTTAATTTAAAAAGTAATTCACATATCAAACATAATTAGAAACATTAAATCCAGACGTTTGAGATGGGCAGGGCATGTAGCACGTATGGGCGAATCCAAAAATGCATATAGAGTGTTAGTTGGGAGGCCCTAGGGAAAAAGACCTTTGGGGAGGCCGAGACGTACAGATGGGAGGATAATATTAAAATGGATTTGAGGGAGGTGGGATATGATGATAGAGACTGGATTACTATTGCACAGGTTAGGGACCGATGGCGGGCTTATGTGAGGGCGGCAATGAACCTGCGGGTTCCTTAAAAGCCATTTGTAAGTAAATATTAACATAGACCTATCAGAAATCTGATAATATAATTTGTTAACCATACCTTATGGAACATGCAGAAAAATTAGAAAATTTGTAGAAGCCTTTAATTTTGAATATATAGAAAGGAGCAAAAAATTTAATTTGAGAAAAATCACTTTCAAAGTCTACACGCTAGGATTTAAATATAGCGTAATTAATAACAATTCCAAGCGTCACAGGGGGCTGAAACTTTGCAGAGTCGTACATTGGGGCATATAGATTAATTTGATTCGATGAAATTAAAAACAAATTTTTGACCAAAAGTGGCCAGAATTTCACTCATCTCCTCCTTTAAGGCACCGGACTGTGTTCAAAGTTCTAGTTCAGATAATTCTAATACTTTAGTAGTCTTTCATAAATCAAAATTTGCATCGTGCACTCTAACTATGGCATTAGCAACAAAGAAGGATATTTATCGTTTACTATGACATGAGGGTATTTCAGATAGATCAGAAAATTGTATCGCAAATACTCTGATAAATTCTTACAATTACCTTTGAAAGATAAACCACATAAAAATCATACTGTGGTCAGATGGATGTGTTTACTAGAATCGAAACGCCACATGTCTTTTGCATTATTTTTTATGGAAAGGACCAATCACAATGTAAAAGCATACATTTTAGGAGCCTACCCATAGTGCCATCCAATGCATACAGCTATAGAAATATGCAGTACATTATAAACTTAGAACTTCATAGTTCAGTGACTGTTTCGAGGTCTATTCAGAATTTGTGGATCAAATAAGAAATTCAGTTAGTAAAATGGTGCCAACTAAATTATTTTTATTGTAAATCAGCTACTCTTAAATAAGACCTAAACAAAATAGCTACTAAAAGTAAAGCACATACAATGTGAAAAAGGGAATAGTTCAGTGAAATATAAATGTTCATTTTCAGATCGTGAATTTGAGGAAGTTAATATCTTAGTACCGCTAAAAACAAGACCTAATCAAATTCTATCTTTACCTCAAACAAAAGTAATTGACACGGAGAAACAGAAAATAGATGTAAAAAGAATATGAAACTACTTCACAGGTATTTCTAATTAGAAAATAGGCAGGTATGGAACAGTTTGTTAAAGTAAAACCTATGTAGTATTACGATCTAAGAAACTGAGAGAGAGCAAAATGTTCTGTGCCCTTCATTTTTGGAATAAAAGTTATTACTCATAACCACAGTGTTCTAAGTCCATCACCATAAGTCCCATATTTCCTACGCTTGTACGGCGTAAAATATTTTGATAGTTTGGTCATTAATACGCTTTATATACGCAGTGGGACTTAAGGAAGAAATGAGGCATTGACATGGGAAAGGTCGTAACTGCCAAAAATTCAAATTTTTAGGTTTTTCATTGAGAAGGTAGTAAATGGACATGCCAATGGTACAGAGAAGGTATTATGTCCGTATGTAATGAAACGAAGTTGGAAACGTAGTCACTAGATGTTGTAAGTTGTATGTGCACTGCTGTTGGCGCGGAGAAGGTAGTAACTCCTTTTACAATATTAGAGTGTGTCTAGACAAATATGGGCTGATAACTGTGCAGGGCAGAATAAGAATCGGATGATTCTAATTACATTATTGCCAAGAAACATTTTGATTCAGTGGACTTGAAATTCCTGGTTTCAGAACATTCCTACATGCCATGTGATAGGGAATTTGGCATCATAGAGAAAAGAAAAAAAAAAGATGCAATACCATGGTTCCAGAAGAGGTAAGGCCTAATAATGTAATAATGATGAAGGATGAGGATTTCTTCGACTTTTCTGCAGAGTGTGACAAGTTTTTGAATACAATTCCTATCAAAATCAGCACCCTCAACTGGATTAGACTCTCAAGAGCTGATTTTCCTCTAATAAAAATAAGACAGTCATTTAATGACCTTGAAATGTGGACAGAACACAGGATTTTTAAGAAAGGACAGTCATTAACATCAATCACTAACTTGCAGTGCTTGCAACGCCTTGAAAGAAGACCAGTCGTCCCTGATGCCAAAGAGAGAGACTTCTATGTTAGACTTACTCGATGAAAAGTATCATGCATTTTACCGAAAAATTTGTGCATAATATATAAATAACGTTAATTCTCAGTTTGGGTAAGGAGTGATTTCAATGTTGTATTTTTATAAAATAGGATTTCACAGATAAATCTGTGCCAGATTTCAAATTTCATATGTAACACAAACATGAGTGTATACCTTTCATTTAAAGCAGTTTCTGTAATAATGTAAGTGAGAAAGTGTTCATAAATTTGTTTTTTGCTTCCCCTGAAAAATTTTGTTTTTGGCAGTTACTACCTTTCCCATGTCAGCGCCTCAAATATAGTCGACGTAGAATGATAAATTAAGTAAAATTGATTACGTCAAAATTTTAAGAGCTTTTACTGTAAGATGAGGTAAGTGGGACTCTGAACAGCATGGTTCTAGACCATCGAAATTCCTTTAACAAGACCTGAAAACCTATGAGTGCAAGGGAAATTTTCTACGCAGATATTGAGAATGTGTTGCTGCTGAGGAACATCCAGTGCTTTACTTGAGCCGGTACCGGTACGGAACGTTACACATCTGTACGCCACACCGTCTCCCGAATTGTTCAAGAGATTGGGTTCACAAGCAATAACATATTTTTATAAATTTTTGAAATACTCATTCAATGCGACCGTAAGCATCTCTGCTGCAACTTTGCACTTTAATGTATCTTGAAGTCTTATGGAGAGGTGACGTAAGTGAGCGATGTAAATGTTCTTATTCTTCCCCAAAGAGTATATCTTGGTATACTCTCTATTATTCTTTCATGGCTCAGCATGAGTATAAGTTGGAAATATTGAATTAACGTGAATCACGGCCGCCAGCGTCTTTGAACTAATAACTGCTTTATCAAACTCTCTCGTTGAAGGTAGATTTGTGAATTAAAAATATATTTGAGTTATTTGTATCATTTATTATTATTATTATTATTATTATTATTATTATTATTATTTACATGCCTCATTATTTTAATTGCTACTTTAAAAATTGTGGTAATTTCTTCAAGGAAGCACCATGACAAATCAGTAATATGAACCGTGAAGAACTTATGTTTCCAGAATGTTTTGCTGTGGACCAATACCTTTACTACACCAAAGGAAATAAATAGTTAGTGGTTCGAAATAAATATTTAGATCGTTCAACGTGTGCAGAAGTGGAAAACTTGGTATGGGACCACAAAAGGGGATAGGACAAAAACCTGCATAATGATAGGTAAATTGTGAGGTTACGATTTGGTACAACAAGGGATGCATAGGAACAGATATTAAGGAAAGACATTTCTAAACACAAAAATACACTAACTCACATTAAATGCGACTCCATAGTACATATTTCAAGAAAGAAAACAGTACAGACAAAGATAGCCTATAACAAGTCAATAAAGAGAGCCTTGACACTAGAATTAAGTTTTTAGAACAGCTTACAAGAAAGGAAAATTAAATAGACTTTCCACAGACTTGCCGACTGAAAATATGGCTTGAATATGGGCAGAATTTTATATACTAACTTTACCTGTGAAACATTTTTCGATTACATTACAGAAGAAAATAGTTTAACATATGATTATTGAAAATGGTGTGACGATTGATAACGAATAAGCTGGCACTAGACCTAGACATATGCTAAAGGTGAGGATCCATTTCAAACATTTTTCTTTGTTGTAAATTTGTTCAGTTGCACCAGAACAACAGTTTCGATAAATGAAACTCTCTGTTAAAGAATTTAGACAAACAAGACTTCAATGAAGATTATATGAATAAGAATTTTGAATGGCATTTGCCTGTGGTGGTACATCTGTGAAGAATGATGTTGCATGTGAAAAGAAGTGACTGTTCCCAAAAAAGAATCATAACGTTCGGGTCGCGTAAATGTTTGCGCTGCAATCGGATAAACTTCTAAGCTCGTGCACTGAGCCTCCAGAAGCCAGGTTCAAATCCTCTGAGTTCAAAATTGAATTTTAGTTGAAAACAGAATAATGATTATTGTTTTCGAAATGCAGTCAAAGTTCATCACGAAGAAAAGGACAATATGCATGTAGGAAAAAATAACAGGGAAGAGAGAGAATGTGAAAGGAATAAGGAACTAGAAGAGAATATGAGGAGCAATAGGAAATGAACGACTGCCGTGCCATTGGAAACTGTTGAACTAAGGATTATTTCATATGACAGTTGATTGAATAGTAAACTGTAGGCTGAGAAAATATCATCCATCATTAAATTATGCTCTGCACGCACAAATTCCAAAATGGACTGTATCAGACTCCATGTTGGAGAATGAAGGTACTGATTATAGAAGAGTGGCTTTACACGGGTTCGCCTCTGAGTAGACAGAAAATGCGCTTAATATTATATCTTTGCATTATATTATATCCCGTTTCCCCCACAATCATCATTATCATCGTCATGCGGAACACGGAGTGCAACGCTACGGCTGACGGCAAGAATGTGCCATGATCGCAAAATAAGATTATATGATTTCCATTAATGACTGATAATTGTGATTTCAGGCACTAACAGAAATCGGAAATATATCTCGTTTTATTTTAATTCAGCCCTGGGCATTGAGGGGAAGGAGGTACTCTCACCCGCGCTCTTTCCGCTTCACCGCTTTAGAAACCAACACATAGTAAAGCACTGAGCATGTCTTATACCTACAATTCGTCACTCAGCAATGCTTGCCTTCAAGTCTAATCGTATTGCCTAACTGTCTCTGCCGAGGAATGTGGAGTGGGGTGTTAAGGGGTAATCTGCAGTACCTCAATTGAGGTATTAACGCCCAATCCTGTTTTAATTGATATTTACCAAATGACATTATGCTAGAATTAACTCTATGTATGTTTATTAGAGTAATTTGAGGTAATCCATGTAGGTGTTTCCTGATCCCTTCCGTCATTATGATTTT
The DNA here is from genome assembly GCF_040183065.1 of Periplaneta americana. NCBI lineage: Eukaryota > Metazoa > Arthropoda > Insecta > Blattodea > Blattidae > Periplaneta > Periplaneta americana. The sequence continues at coordinate 3,542,291 of NC_091126.1, forward strand.
GTAAGTGAGCTTTTTCCTGACATGTGAAAACCATTGTACACCATTTCAACTGGTCTGCAGCCGCCTCGCTCAAGTATCTGTAAATATTAACATTGAAACGAAGTTGACTGCAGTACAGCGTCACATTTTAAGTGAAAGAAATTGCGTGAAGTATGGTTAAAGTTGCTCTTATTCCAAAACTTCAAGTAAATGTGAACCACAACTGAGAAAAGTCGAAGTATTTAGTCCCGTGTCAATTTGAAATATACTCCAGGAAGAGAATCTGCTGTCACTTGCCTCTCGCCTCTCGCGCACTATGTGGTTATGGAGCGGAACCGGACTGGATATATGCTCCTTGTGACCTTGGGTGCGTCTTTGAAGGTCGAGTGGAGGTAATGTTGGAAGATTCTTTTTTTAATATTGTAGTGAATGAAACAACAACTCTCGTTAATGTTACCAGTAATATTTCAATGTTCGGATCTAATTATAGAAATTACATTAATAAACATGAAGCATAAGTAACTGAAATTCTTCGCAGTTCAACCCAATTGTAAGGAAAGATTTACTTTCGTTCCCAGATTTCTCATAATTCATTCATTCATAGTGTTCTGCAAAAGGACAGGTCTTTCACTTGAAGCCCAGCTTTCTCCAGTCTTTCCTATTAGTCTCCGCATATGATCCATATATCTTAATGTCGTCTATCAGCTGATATGTTCTTCTGCCCCGAACTTTTCTCCCGTTCACCATTTCTTCCAGTGCATCCTTCAGTAGGCAGTTTTTTTCTCAGCCAGTAACCCAACCAATTTCATTTTTCTCTTCCTGATCAGTTTCAGCATCATTCTTTGTTTACTCATTCTTTCCAGCACAGCTTCATTTCTTATTCTCTTTGTCCATTTCACATGTTCCATTCTTCTCCATATCCACGTTTCAAATGCTTCTAGTCGTTTGTCTTCACTTCGTCGTAATGTCCATACAATTCCATATTCCACACACAGCACTTCACTAATTTCTTTCTTAGTGGCCCGGATTCGAATCCTGGTTGGGGCAAGTTATCTGGTTGAGGCTTTTTTCCGGGGTTTTCCCTCAACCCAATACGAGCAAATGCTGGGTAACTTTCGGTGCTGGACCCCGGACTCATTTCACCGGCATTATCACCTTCATTTCATTCAGACGCTAAATAACCTAGATGTTGATAAAGCGTCGTAAAATAACCCAATAAAAAATCTCTTTCTTAGTTTTTTTTTTCCAGAGGCCCGCATAAGATGCTTCTTTTTCTATTAAAAGCTTCCATTGCCATTGCCATTGCTATGCTTCTTTTGACTTCCTGGCAGCAGTTAATGTTACTGTTTATAAAACACCCCAAGTATTTGAAGCTGTCCACATGCTCTACTGCCTCATCTAGTATTCGCAGTTTTGCCTTTTTTTTTTCTTCCTACGACCACGATCTTCGCCTTGTTTGCATTTATCTTCATCTGTCATTTAACTCCATTAGCATATTTCTTAGTATCATCTCCTCGTCTGCTGACAACACCATAACGATGGTGTTTAGGTAAAATGGCTTAACCCACGAAATAATTTTATTTCATAAGTAACAAAAATTACATTTTAACACATTATTATTAGTTACCTTATATGAAGGAATGTAAACATATCTTCACGTTTTGTAATTAAATTGTAACTAATAACACTAATTGCAGCAAAAAGTCAAATTTAAAAATGAGGGTTAAGCCATTCTACCTAAACATAATCGATATCATAAGTAAATCTTACGCACTTTATTTTTCTTCCTCCTACTATCACTTCTCCCATGTTCTGAAAACAGTTCTTCACTAAATCTTCCAAGCAGATGTTGAACAGGGTAGATGATAAACAGCATCCTTGTTGTTCGTCTCTCCCTATTTCACTTCTTTCTGACATTTCTTCTCTTATCCTGACTTCGACTCGTTGTTTCATGTAAAGATTACTGAACAGCCTCCTCTCTTTCCAATCCACATCAATTTTCTTTAGAATCCACGTCAGTTTATTCCAATCCACTGTGTCAAATTCAATTCCTAAATCCACAAATACTACATAAACTTTTCTATTCTTCTCGAGGTGTCTTTCGCTGGTTTTTGTAGCATCCAATTCCATCTCTCGTACCTTTTCTCTTCCTGAAGCTAAAATGCCCTTTTTCCAACTGTCCTCCCATCTTAAATTATAAACATCGATTCAGTATTCGCTGGAGAATCTTCATCGAGTGTCATTTCAGGTTGACTGTCCTGAACTCGTTACATTACTTGGCATTATTTTCTTCAGTATTTAAAGCAACACTGTCCCCGTAAAATCTTCAGCCATCCGCCTGCCTCGTGTGAGGTGTATAGTTCCAAAAGTCGACATCTGTCATTTTTATGAAAAATGAGTTACGATCATTTCTTATATCTTTGGGTTGAAATACATTGGAAAAACACATTTTCATCCTCCAAAACTCGATATTTCTAACATAAATCAAGTTTTAAAATATTGAGTTCTTTCCAAAACTCGACTTATTTTGTTTAGGTATTGTTCCGAAACTCGACATGTGAAGTTTATTCCAAAGTCCGACACCGATAGATACGGACTTGTCTAGTTTATGACTGGAAAACGAATATACAAACTGTTTTCAAAACACCGAATGACTGATATTTGAAACTAAAATTCAGTAAAAGAATCAAGATAAAGAAATAAAAAATGAAGTTGTGATAAGTGGTGAACAAAATTATAGAAGTATTGTAAATTTGTACAAAGGAATTTTGAAAAAGGGGGAAAAATGTGCTCTGCAATGGAGAAAATATCACATTTACTCATAAACACATGTATAATCGAAAAGGAAAAACTAGGTAATATTAACAAATTACTTCAAAAAATGTTTAAGATAACTGAAGAGACATGGAAACCTTGGAAGATTACAAGAATACCACAAGCCGTATTCACGACGAGGATGAGGGTGAAGAAAACGACTATCTGTGAACCACAGTGAGAAAACGATTTGAGCATTTAAAATTTACACTTAAAGAAGATTCATTACAACATTATGATGATATACTTAAATAAATGAGTATTATTTATTATATTCCGTGGAGTAAATAAAATTAATAGCTGTTTAGTATAAAATGTTGATTATTTATGAAAAATAATGCTATTAGAATTTTGAAAATCCGAATTAAATTTTATTGTTAGTTTCAAAACCCGACATATATTTTATTGTTAGTTCCAAAATCCGACATTTGCAATAGTTAGTTCCAAACCACGACATGTCCAAATTTAATAATCTAATAACTCTTACAATAATACATATTTTTAGTTTAAACATGTAATTTTACCCTTAGATTTACTATTAAAGGCAACTATAAAAATTTCCTACATATCTGAACACTGGAAATACTATAAATAGATTTTTGTCTTTTACTCTAAACTACTTAGAAAGCAAATGTGGGTTTTGGAACTATACACCTCATATATTTCCTTTCATAATTACTTACTTACAAATGGCTTTTAAGAAACCCGGATGTTCATTGCCGCCCTCACATAAACCAGCCATCGGTCCCTACCATCATATTCCACCTCCCTCTAATCTATTTTAATATTATCCTGTCATCTACGCCTTGGCCTCTCCAAAGGTCTTTTCTCCTCAGGTTTTCCAACTAACACTCTATATGCATTTCTAGATTCACCCATACGTGCTACATGCCCTGCCCATCTCACATCTGTATTTAATGTTCCTAATCATAAGAGCCCGGATGTTTAGGCATTTATTTTGGTTATAATAGGCATGCATATAGGGACTAAAATAGTACAAATAGGCAGTGCAATAGGCATTTATTATTCATGGAAATAGACAAATACTTAATAAACAATCCCATACGGTACTTGGTTACACGTCACAACAAGATGCTTTTCTAAGTCGTCAACAGTCATAGTGAGCCGCCTGTCAGAGAGAACGTTTATCATGGTGGAAAAAGATCTTTCTACTTCTACTGAAGTGATTGGAGCAAACTTAAAAAAAACTTATTTCAGAAGGACCGTCTCTACTTTCTTTCAGAGATCGGGAAAAACCGACTGTGTGTTGTCTCAAAAAGAGGGGTGTGGGAAGGAATTAGAGACTTCAAAGTACACGTGACTTTTGCGTGCAAGCGACAACAGTAACGGGACCTGGAGACTTGCTCTAAATACTTCCCTCGTACCCTTTCTTTCGTTGGTAAACCACGAAGTGACCTGAGCACTGAGGGTTATACTGTTCAAACATCTTTCTTAAGTGACATAAAAGATGGAATCGATAGGGGAGAAAAATTTACGACTTCTTGAAAACATATATATTGCTGGAGAATAATATTCTCAGGAAATATTTGTGTGAGGTGAATATATATTTTTAATTTGTACAACCGTTTTTTTGTTTTTTTTTTTTTGGTATAATTTATGTGCGGTTTATTTTAAATTCATTTAAAAATAGAAAATGTACAATAACGACGTAAAAAGGCTAAAAAAGGCATTTAACCTTAACATAGGCAACGGGAGCTAAAATAGGCAAAAAAAGCAAAATAGAAATAGGGCCTATATCCCCAAATGTGTGAATACGTGTTTATCTCTAATAGGTCTTTCATACATACACTCAGTTTAAAAAAAGGCATTTTGCCTAAGATCCGGGCTCTACGTAATTATGTTAGGTGTAGAATATAATGCTTGCATTTATGCATTGTGTAACTTTCTCCATTCTCCTGTAACTTCATCCCTCTTAGCCCCAAATACTTTTGTAAGCACTTATGCTCGAACACCCTTAACCTCTGTTCCTCTTTCAAAGTGGGAGTCCAAGTTTCACAACCATACAGAGCAACCGGTAATGTAACTGTTCTATAAATTCTAGCTGTCAGCTTTTTCAAGAGCAGATTGGAAGGTGAACGTTTTTCAACCGTTTTTCGACAGGAATTTCGCATACTTATTCTGTGTTCAATTTCCTCTCGAGTGTCATTTATTTTTGTTACGGTTGCTTCTAGCTACTTAAATTTTTTCAATTTTTAGATTTTCATACTACGTTCTGGTCACGAGAGACAATTGTACACTTTATTTTTTCGGGGTTTACTTCAAAACCTATCTCCTTACTTGTTTCAAGTGAAATTCCCGCGTTTTCATTAATCGTTTTTACATTTTCTCCTAACATATTCACGTCATCCGCATTGAAAAGCAGCTGGTGTAACCCGTTCAATTCCAAAACCTCTCTGTTATCCTGAAGTTTCCTAATGGCATATTCAAGAGCGTAGTTAAAAATTAAAGGTGATAGTGCATCTCCTTGATTTAGCCATCAGTGAAATGGAAAAGCGTCAGACAAAAACTGGCCTATACGGACTCTGCTGTATGTTTCACAGGGACACATTTTATAATTACATAATTTAGTTCCTTAATTACATAACTTAATACATCAAAATTCATTTATACATCACATGAATTAAGGAGATACGTAGTAATTAATATAAATTGCCAAAAGTACTATACATGAAAGAAAAATTGCGTTTAATAATGTTTTGCGATTGAAGGAAATTAGTTTTTTTTTTTTTTTTTAAACTTAGTACGAAAATGTCAAAGCATTTTCTTGAGATTCTCTTATTCAGTACTTGGCAGACGGTTTTGAAAGGGAACGTACTTCTTTGTCTATGTTTGGAAATGAATAAGTGAATTATAAGTTTGGAACTCATATATTTCGAGTGAACCAAAACAAAGAAGTGTTATATTTACTGTACGAATATGCTAATTATGTAAGGCAACGGTCATCAGCATAGTGCACTCTCGGACTAGCGGATAAGATACTGCACTAGCGTGCATCCGTGGCTGCTGTCTCCCTATCCCTTCTGCACGACGGAGCATATTTCGTTACACTCCTTGCATTGCACTTTACTCATTTCGGCGAGTGCTGACGACCACTAATGTAAGGAATGATCACAATATTCAACAATCAATGCATAACTTAAGTCAGATTATAGAGACTAACATTCTCTTGGCTTCATATTAAACGATTTAATTAAATTACGCGTAGTAAGTCTTTTGTATAATAGTTCAAGAATCGAATTACACAAGGAAATACTTGAAATGCATATCAATTCCATGATGGTAATTATTTTTAATATATGTAACTATAACAATTTCGAAATTGTTCTCAAATGGATGTCCAAACTGCGTAAGCATTTGCCTAATAATAATAATAATAATAATAATAATAATAATAATAATAATAATAATAATAATAATAATAATTGAATTTTCATTTATATGTTGGCCAATTTTATCAACAAAATCGTCCTGAAAATTCACGCTTCAATCATATTTCACAGTTACAAACAAGAATTCTTGACGTATAATCGACATTTATAGTAATTTTTGACACATATATACTACATTTATTTACACTCAAATACACATAAATATTTTCAAAATTAAAAGAGAATTAATAATTTACACTGTCTCCAGAGAAACATTCCGCGATTATAAACTGCTATCATTTTATAATTATGCGAATTACGAAATTCAAACTGGTGCCATTAGAAAGAACGACTTAAAGAATTTCAGGGGATGTGCAATTGTAATTGTTGGCGGAAAAAATTAGATGACACCATAAGAAAAACAAGCTGTTCTCGCTTTTTCGCTTGTCATTCTGGCATTGTTGTATACTGTAGAAGTAAATTGTGTGAATGTTTACACTTCAAGTCAATGTGAATTCTACAGCATTTAGAGAGTTATGGTGAAACAGCAGGAACGTAGTTGGTGTGTATTGTACCACCTCACAAGTCGGAATCGTCTTGTCGATAGGTGCCGCATGTTGAAACTCCCTTGGAAGGCAAGCTGAACTCTCACTACACTCCGTGTGCTATGGTATTCCAATACACACGAAATTTAAAAAAAAGTCTTCAAAATCTGTAGAGAACTACTTCATATGACCAAAACTCAATATTTAAGCACAAAACAGTCATTGCAGAGTTTGCATACAATTTTCCATTGTCACTTAACTTTAAACTCATTTTTGTCAACATTACGTGAATGTCACTTATAAATATCCTTTCTGCTCTTGACTTCTCAACTATAACACCGATATGCAATATCTTATAAGTTTTATTATCGGATTTTCAACGAATAAATAAGACTTTCCCACTACAGAGAGCGCGGGAAATTCTATTGTTTTAGACAAGCAGAAAAGCGATTCATACTTAGTTCCACGATTTGCCATGGTCATATATATCAGCGCAGCAGATCAAATCGTTGAGCAGTTCCTTTATTTTGCTGTGCCCTTCTCCTTTCCATCATTTTCAACCTACTTAGGGAGAAGAGTTCGGGACAGAAGAAGATGTCAGATGATAGACGACATTAAGATATATGTATCACATGAGAGACTAAGAGGAAGGCAAAATAGGGAAGACTGGAGAATGCTTGGTTTGCAGTGAAAAACCTGCCGTTGAATGAATGAAGCTGCTATTATTTATTTCTTTTTATTACATAAAGTGTATGTGTACCACCACACTCGGTATATTTCCCCCCCTTAGATTCGGAACTATTTACAGGTTCTGTCTCTACTCGGGACTACTGTAGAAGTTGTGTTTTAATTTCTCCATCGTTTCAACTTTCAACTTATTCAGTCTGCCAGCGGAGCACAGAGTGCATGGAAATCTTGTGATCTACTGTCCCATGTTTATTGACTAAAAACCTATAGAGAAGTGATCCAAATAAAACAGCGTGAGTGTTGTGTTCATGGATATAAAATGGACAACATCTGCTAATGAATATATAGTCGCAAGTGCTTCCTTGTTGGAGCGTTATTGTCTTACACTACGCAGACCAGACTGGGCAATTGAACGAAGTGAACGCGTTTCAATAGAGATTTACATGATGAGGGACTTAGAACTGGGTGGTATGATTCCCTGTAGTGAGCAACGCTGGTAGAAACAGAAATATCTGCCAGTTTTCCTTTTTGGTCCATCTTTATCAGTTTAGTAGTTCATTGATTCTTCATTATTGCACACAGATAGTATTGCTAATGCTACCATTCTGAACGCTTATACCAGACAGTCAGTGATGTTCTCATTTATTTGTTATAGGCCTACGGGCAATGGAATATGACCTTTTCTCTTGTCTTTCCTTTTGAAAGACGAGATACATTAAGTTTCAAAATTCATTTTCGTTCTTGACAGTATGAATGTAATGTATGTGACAGGAAACGAAGGGTAGGGCAGAGAAGTGATAACATTTTTAAAGCAGATTTACTGGAGGAAATTTATCTCAAGATTATCTGAGTGTATCTGTCTCTCTGGCATCTCATTCCTCCTTCGCAATCTAAGACGTCATCTGTGCGGTCGAGCCATTTCCCCAACTTGGGATTCATCTCCTTGAAGCAACTTTCCTCCTTTCAGCTATATGGCTTCGTCTTCTGCTGACCGCTGCCTTCGGTGTGTTTATTTACGTAGGCCTCGCGTATTTGCTTTTATGCACTGAAGCGTAAGTTTAACTAAAGAACAGATGGAAAAGACAAAGTTCAGAAGACGAGGTTCTGGCCCTTGAGGGGTAGTTTCTACCAATTGTCCGATTACATTTTCTCGTATATCGGAAGCCATAAGCTCGACTTGTACCCAGCAGAGTTTTCTAAATAATTTTGAATTGCGCACTGGTCAAGAAACAGTCTTGTGTGATGTGAAGTGGGGATAGTCCCGCATTTGAGATAAACGAATTTTATATGTAGGCCTAATAATTTTTAAATCCTTTCAATTTTGGCGGATCAGCAACGAGGCTGCAGAAATATGATTTGAACGCAAAATTTCGGCTCAGAAGATAACTTTAAGGAGTAAATGCAACTTCAACTTGAAAATAATTTAATTCTAACTTGGAGCACCAGAAGTCTATTATTTATATAATTTCAAGTAAATAATAAAATAATAGGCCTACTTTGGATTGTGAAGCGATTACAATAGTCACTTATCACTAATTGAACTACACAATAATTTTCAGAGCTTTCATTGTGTTCTGTAATTTTTATCCCTTTGCTGGAATAGATGTGTCGTTCCTAACCTTACTTGGAACTCAGATCTTGCTTAAATACATTTGCCATGTTGCAAACGATATTCTTATTATCGCGAACACGTAGAAAAGTATGTACCCGAATAAGATGGACTTTCACTTAATTTTCATATGTAGGCGTATTTATTGCAAATATTATTTCTCCGTTTAAAGTGATGTGACTATTAAAAGGTTAGCAAGGCATTTCGTGTGCATCGTATGTGAGGTGACTATATTCCGTTTCGTATTCTCGCCAGTGGCAGCAATGCGGCTTTGAGAGGAGAAAAGATACGGCAGCAATGCCGCTTTGAGGGGGAACCAAGCCGGTCCTCTCATTCCGTACATCCATTTCATTTAAATTGTGGACAGAACTTTCTTCATATAAAGCGTTTACTTTATGCGATGAAACGTGTATGTTGCACATGAAACGTAATCAATCACTTTTATTAAAAAATATTAGTTACGATAATAGGCTACTGTAATTTTCAATTGGCAGCATCCTTCGCGTTCTAGAAGTTTATCATTTTACACAATTACGTTGTGAAGGAAGTAGCTTGCACTGAGATGTAGACAATAGGCCTGTGACTTGCAAAATTAAGCAATCTGTCGTTGTTACAGAAATACAATAAAAAGAAAGGCATTAATTTTATCCAGGATCTAAATCATTTTCTTGAACTAGTTCTGTAATTCAGAGCTTTTTGTATAATATCTAAACGAATTAATTTATGAATTTCATCTTAGCCATCGCGAAAATAGATCAAATAGCAACACTTAATATTCTAATAAAAACAAAACCTTTCCGGAGACCAATTTGTAAATATAATTTCGGAATTCGGAATGGCTGAGGGCCGTTTAGATTACAGATGGTACCTTCATATGTCCATTAGGCCTATATCTTTTCCTCTAACATATTCGCTTCCAAAGTGCTATTGGTTACTTGACAAGTAGGCCTAATATATCATCGCAACCTTGTTTTTACAATTGAAAAACAATTCGCGTTAAAGAGCAAAATAATGTTAGAGGAATATTGGGGTACGCGAACTGAATTGTATCCAATTATTAGAATATGAAATTTATGAAGTGAGTCCGAAGTTTTACCTTCTGGAATTGAAAGCTGCTTACAAACAGCGAAAATAAATGAATAGCTTTCAGTTTATATGTATGTTATGGGGATGATCAATGTTAGCATCGGGAACCGATCTGCGGCAGTCCTGCCATGGAGAGACGTACACTAAACTTTGTGACTTCTGCTTTAAGCATGTAAGTACAGGTACGGAAATAAAATTTGGAGCTCCTTTATTGTATAAGTTTCGCTCACAACACACTGTGCGTGTACAGTAAACAAGAGCCCCTGTGTATATGCTATTTGTGGACAGTTGTGCGAAATTGTTGCCTACACAGAGACGGATTCCCACCAAGACACGCTCCAAATTTTAAATCCGTACCTGTACATTATGGTTTACAATATGATGATTTTTCCATCGAATATAGTTGAGATAGAACGCGTTTCTTTCAGAAAAAATTCTTCGTGTATGATCTATAAACTGCAACCGGGAATGAAAATATATATACACATTATACTACTATCCTCTTATCAGAAATTAATGTCCCCATATTTTCAGTTAAGCTGGTTTACTGTGTATGGATTTCCTAAGTACTGCGACCTAAGTAATAAATAATACGATATTAACTCTTAGGTTAGAGTCTAGCCAGTGATTGCGATTAATCAGGTGCAGCGAGTTCCCCTAAGGTCCGAGGTATTGATTGTGCACGTGCTGAAGCCATTCAACGCACCTCGTAGCGTCACGGAAAAGTACCAACACTGTGTCTGCTCAAGTTCTTAAGTTATCTCTGTCATTTATTTCATAGCGTACATTTTGCGAAGATTGCTTGATTTTACGGGGAAAGGCTATTATTGGTTTTAATTCTTTCACGGCCATATTGCTCACACGTTTCTGGGATCACCGAGTCTGACCGGACTAACATCTTCCTTGTCTCGATAGATGAAAAAGGACTAAAATGCGCATTTCATGTTATAGGCTATAATGCATATTATAAAGACATTTTTTGAGGGTTAGTTCCACTCAAGAGTCTAAATTGAATTCACAAAATGGGGAGGAATATTGAGTTTGTGGAAAAGTTATTACTTCACTTGCTTACAAATGACTTTTACAGAACCCGGGGATTCATTGCCTCCCTCACATAACTCTCCAAGGCCGCTTTTGCTAGCCGTCACCTAAAATTAAAAGTTGGCAGTTAAACCAGTAATATTGGATAAAAAAATGTTGTTTTGTATTTTGGCCACAAAAATTCCGTGCGACCGATTTTAAAAAATCTCTGTATAAAGATGAACTTCATGACCAATTCATTAACTTCGAACATTATTATTACAGTATTGACGTGGAATACATTAATTTCACTTTATATACACCAAAAGTACATAGGCTACATTTGGGCAGACTTTCCACGTGGAGTTTAAAAAATATCTTGCGTAAGCACAACACAGAACGATCTTCCCTTGTATCGCTCCAACTCACAACTGGGTGCGGACCGCCCGGGTGTTTTCTGCTATGTATTTATTGTTTAATCTGTCCGAATCCCTTTCTGCGATCATATCTAGTTGAATATATTTTTTCAGTTGACCGTGAAGAGTGGCTAAGATTCAAAGTCAAGAGTTTTCCTTCATTCTTTTGTCAAAAATCGTTGGCATTTAAATTGATGATGATGATGATGATAATAATAATAATAATAATAATAATAATAATAATAATAATAATAGTAATAATAATAAAATTAGCTCTTGTGTGCCTAATGTGGAACATTCTGCGTTGTCTCTGGCTGCGCTTGATGTAGCAATTGCGCAACTTTCTTTCCGATGACTTTTTTTTTTTTGGCCCCTGCAAAGAGCGAGTCTGACCCACACAGGTCAGGGCGCGCGGTCATAACACCTAACACTTCCTTCCTAACATGTCGCGGTACACTCCGCCTTGAAGACAAATATTCTTCCACACGTCCCGTTACTTTTATAACCATTACGTCTGTTGACTAAACAATGTCATGATGACGTATATTTTCTTGACATGAGTGTCCCTCAGCTTCGAGCATAGATATTATTTTCATTCTTCCTCTTCCCTCTTCCCCTCCTATGCACATTTGTGATTAAATTTCTTTCTTATGACTCAACACACAGCTCGCTCACTAGCCAAACAACCAAGGACAGGGGCTAATAACGTCGAATCGAGCTGTACCATATTTTGACTAAATTTGGGCTACTCGGCGTTTTTACACCATTAGGCCTACATTTTTTCAAATTTTTATCCAACCCTGTTGCCGACTGCAAAATAATTTCTTTCTTCTTCTTCTTTATCAAAGTTTAAGTAGGCAATTACAATTTGCTACCATCTAATGTAACGTAAATTGTCCCTTTCCAGATTTTAAAGGATTACTTCTTATATTTTGGCGTTTCAATCGTATGTTTGTAAACTAAAACTTACCAAAATGAATTGGTTGTATTGCATGTGCATATGAGTACACATATCCACACGAAAAGGATACTTACGTATATTATTTGGATTTGTTAAAATATAGACAATTGCTGCTTTCGAACTTAAGTGCAGTGTACTGCTTACACACAAATATGATCTTTGACCTAAACTCTGTTTTGTTCAGAACTCCTTAATTCATGTCTGATTGGAATTAATGAAATTATAAGGCTGAGTAAAACTTACTTCATATAATACAGTCGTCAGTGTAGCCCTATAACTATTGCAGAGAGATACTTGCACATCCGTTTTCAATCCTGAAGGAGACTGTCAGTAGGGACAGAATGCGAGTTCATCGCGGTTGAGGAATGGAGTCACGCGTCTGCGTGAAACTTCCAGTCAAGTCTATTGACGTTAAAACACTTCCTTTCCTTTTTGTTGTTACAAACTGATTCTTTAGTAACTGTACTTAAGAAATCGCTTGTTGTTGTGTAGCGATGTGCTGTTCAAAAGTCATGAACAACGATGGAACGAATTTACGAAAATAAACATGTTAACGAGCGAAATATATCATTTGTCGCATTCACCGGTATCCGGTGGCTGGTCGATGTAATGGAACAAAGCCGTGTCTAAATGTTTACCATGTCGCATGCCCAATGCAGTGAATTATTTAGTGCGGAATTGTTACGTGTTTGGCCTGGCCTGCAAATGATCGGTTTTATTGCCTGTGACCAACTTTTCATATTTACGATGGACTCCGGGCTCTTCAAGTGTTTATAAGAAGGATTATTGGTGGAATGGAAATAACATTAGAAAGTGCCACTCTGCATATATTCTGTGACCAACGTAATCTTAAAAAACTATTGATCAATCGTTTTCGGAAACACTTGAGCTATATGGGAAACATGTTCACATGACTACATAAATGGGTCATTTATTAATTATAGCGACTCTGTAAAAAATGTTGGACTATTAATGGACAGAGATCTAAATTGGAATAGCCAAGTGACTCACATCTGTAAGGAAGTATTTTCATTGCTCCACTCTCTAAATCATTTGCGAAATTGGCTGCTTCTTTCCATAAAAAGAAACATTGTTCAATCCCTAGTGATGCCCCATTTTGATTACTGCGATTCTCTCTTGACAAATATAACTGCCAATTTAACTGAAAGACTACAACGTGTCCATAATGTGTGTGTCCGCTTCATCTGTAATATTCGTAGATTTGACCATATAACGCCATCTTTTGAAGTTCCTTCATGGGTTCGTCTAAACAGCGCATTCTTTATCTGTTCTATTTAGAATATTACTCCAACATATCTGAGGAGTCGCTTTGAATATCTTACAAAATTGTGGAATCAACATCAGGCTTTTATCCATTCCTCGTCACCGCACCTCTTACTATTCATCCTCTATGGAACTCCTTACCTCGTCATGCCAGGGACTGCCGAACAGTTAATCAATTTAAATTCAGAATTAAGAATTACTTACTTTTACATGGAATTTATTCTTGAGTATTAGCTGATTTTTATAGGTTATTCTGTATGTTTGTATTAATTCATAAATTGTCATTTAGGACTATTATGTATGTATGTATGTATGTATGTATGTATGTATGTATGTATGTATGTATGTATGTATGTATGTATGTATGTATGTATGTATGTATGTACAGTATGTATGTATGTATATACTGTATGTATGTACAGTATGTATGTATGTATGTATGTATGTATGTATGTACACTGCAAGTGGGCAAACACGCGGTGGCAGTGGTAACTTAATTACACACAATAGAATTAAAATACACAATAATTACAATTAATAATAATACGTAAAATAACCTGATTAATAAGTAACCTAATTTCCTGTACAACCCACACATGTATAGGCCCTATATAAGTTTCACATTGATACTGATAACCTTTCACTTCACTTTCATCTCACTCACTGCACTGGCACTATGACACATTTCACTGACACTTTAGAACACATTTCACTGACACTATATAACACATTTCACTGACACTATAGAACACGCTATAAATTATCACTGATCGAAACTATTCACTGCCATTGGAAACCATAACTTCACTGGCTCACCACGCTTTACTGATACAACAGTTCAAATAAGACAAACAATTACGCCGTTATGCATACTCGTAAACAGAACTACATTAACATGAACATTTCTAGTCTAAGACCTTCTCACAAGCTACTTTAAAATAATTTACAATTCAAGCCAGGGGAATAACTTGTCAGCCTAAGTAAATACATATCACCTTAAGTAATGTAACTTTTTTTTTAATTTACGCTTTATGCACAACTTTTAATTTATTTTTAAATCTCCTTAAGGAAGGACAGCCCTCAAAGACCGCTGTAGGTCATTCCAATTATTTATAGTTCGATTTAAAAATGAGAATTTACCTACATCCGTTTTCTCTTTCCTACATTTGATTTTAAAATCATGATCGTTTCTGCCATAGTACGTTCGCTTCTCTAGCCGAGCCGTTACATCTATCCATGCTTTTTGATCTAGGTGTGCTCTATACAATGATGCTATTCCAGTTTTTCTACGTCTGTTTTTCTATGTTTTTCCTATTTAAGCTCTTTTATCGTATCCTTCCCGTCTCCTCTCTTACCTTTAACAAATTTAGCTGCTCTATACTGGATTCTTTCTAAGGAATTTATCTGATATATTCTATAG